>NC_056732.1:1155179440-1155240119 GCF_019279795.1 Protopterus annectens | reverse complement strand
ATAATATATATATATATATATATATATATATATATATATATATATATATATCCTACTGCTTTATTTTTGCTGTATTTGCTGATTTTGCACTTTAAATAATTTTAAAGTACCCTAATATAGTACTGTTTGCTGACTGCTGAAACCTGCACTTTTGAGAAGCCTTCCCGACAGTGGTACTGTATAATTTGCTACTTTGTATTTGTTGCTGGTTCTTAATTATTGTGTTCCTGCACTTTTGGCCCTTCTAAAAGGACTCTACTTTAACAGTGATAAGGTCTGCATTCCAGCAGAACTGGGAGGAAGCCTGAGTTGTCTCCACTGGGAATCACTTTGGTCAGCCTTTAGTGTGATTTGGTGATTGACCTGAGGGATGTTTTGTTTATTTTAGTAGTTTTCTGCATTGATATAAAGTCAGCATATTTCTACCATACAGAGATCATTTTCATAGAGATTTCATCTGCTTGGCATCCAATCCACATTCTGAGTGGGTCCTGAATAAAAAAATTTCCCTATAATAGATACCTCAGTAGGCTCCTGAATACTCAGTTGTGCAAAGAGCAACTCACCTTCACTTTTTGGAACAGCCCTGCAAGTACAAGTAACATCCTTGTAGCCAGCAGGTAACCTCTCTTGTACTATCTGCTTGTAAAAAGTCATGAATTAAGGTTCTATAGCCATGGATTTCCACTTTCTTAATAACTCTGCAGTCAGTTTGTTGGATTTGGGCATCCTAAGGCAATGTAGCAATTTTTCTCATGCTTACTGACATCTACCCAATTCTAAAGCAAACTAATACAGTTATGTGAAAGATGTAGATACCCAATGTCATTGGAAGCAATGCCTTCACTTACCAACAAAAATGACACCAAACAGTTTGTCAGTGTCTCACCCACAACACCCACAAACATAGTATGGACTGGTCACATACACCCACATAGGCAGACACTCTTAAATGTAATCTTCCAAACCCTCAAAGACTTCCCATATGTCACACACAAAACAAGTAACCTCATCAAATTCTAGAAAATCCTGCTAAGACAATATGCATCAAGACAAACAAAGCACTGTCACAAAGTGACTCAGCCTTTAAGACATAGGGCAAACCACCACACAACAAAATGTCTTAGTCACAAGATTTTATTGTGAGATACACAGATATTCAGCTCACCAAGATGAGCAAGGAGGGATTCACAGTCAGTTGCCTGTCATAGGCCAGCAACTGCCATATCATGGATTCACTCAAGTCACTGCACCACATGTACAGTATGAATCTGTCATATTCCATGTGGATGTAAATGACCTGAGACATACCTCCCATGACTACATGAGGAGAAACATAATATAGCTCTTGGACTATGTATGATAAGCTGGTATGCGCCTAGCAATGAGCAATATTCTACCTTCTCCAAAGATGATTTCACAATATGAACAGAAGATGATTGCTTTTCATAACTGGCTTAGTTTTTGGTGCCATTCCAAGGGATTACACTGTTTGACTGCCTGGGAGGATATGGGAAAGAGACCATACTGCTTTGCCAAGACTGGTCTGCACCTGCCCCCCTATGTTTTTGAATATTGGCTAAAACCCTGTCTACCCCCATATGCCTCCTTTATAGGAATTTTCTACCAGATAAAACTACACCTATACTTAAACAAGTTCAGAATAAAATAAAGGTATCACTGCTCAATGTCAGGAGTATAATAAAACTTTACTCCATGTAAGCTATACTCATCCTTTAGAATATAGATATCTGAATTTACTGAGACTTGGTCGAAAGCCAAAGAGGACACACCAGCAAGACCAGCTACTGCACAGGCAGGATCTAAAGGTGGAGGATTCTCAATTTACATCAAACATGAACACACCTCAAGGCTGGTCAAACAGTATGACACACTTCAGTTTCCCCAAGTCCAGCTTACTAAAAGTAAAATCCCATATCATATCCTTCCAAGCTATAGTTCCTCCTCCTTGACTGAGAAACCCCATACCATGTACCTGAAAGGACAGACTAGAGACATTGCCTTTCAGCCCAACACAATAATCAATGGGAAACTTTAACTACCCCACCATTAAGTGGGAATTATACACAGCCATAAATGTGCAGGCCTGGAGATTCCTGGACTTTGTTATCAAAAACACTCTTTAACAGCTAGTCTCCAAACCCATTAGAGACACAGATATATTTGACCTGGACCTCATAAATATGTGGGAATGATGTACTCCCCTAATGTTATGTCCTTTTTAATCAGGTCAGACCACAAGGCTTTCTTCTTTAAAATAAATAATGAGTTCAGAACCCTAACTAACCTCAGAACATTTAAAAAAACTATTACAAGGCTATGTACAGTGACAGCCTAGCAAAATTCAAAGTCGCCCCAAAACACGGGTCTATATCACATTGTTGAAAGCACAAAACATCAAAAGCTCCTTCATCAATCCCTATTTGTTGAACTCTGAGTTCATCGAATGGTCGTTTCTGTGAAGTTTTTCCCATGGTAAGTAACCAGTGAGCCATACTACCAACTGCATCAAAAACAGAAAAATTTAAAACCCACTCTGCTGGAGGGCTGCACCCCCCCACACCCCCTAACTCAATATTTCAACTCCAAGATCACATTACTGTGGGGAAAAGGGCAAATCCCTGATGATGGCCCACTGGTTACTTACTGTGGGAAAAAAAATTCACAGAAATAATTGTTTGATGTATTCAGAGTTCGAAGAATAGGATCTATGAAGAGGCATTCGATGTTTTGCACTTTTGATGATGTGATATAGACACCCTAAAACACTGAGAACTCAGCTGCCTATGAGGAATTGTTCATAGAACCCCCTGCAAAATCATGTAAGTAGCTGCATAGAGACAGCTACACTTATCCAAAATAAACATAGGACAACCTCCAAAAATAAATCAGACTGTTTGAATTCCAGTATAGATAGTTTGTATCACAAAAGAAATAAATTGATGTCCGAAAACAGGAAGGGCATTGCCCAGAAGGGTAAAAATGCACTAATCAATTTGAACAATTAACTCAGGTGACTAGTCAAGTCCACTAAAGCCAAATTTGAGGTAAAATAGCCTCCACAGCTAAAGATAATCATTAGGCTTTATTCAGTTATATCTACAACCTTTGCCAAACTAATGGTCAATGGTACCACCCGTACAGAGCCAGATGATACAGCAAATATTCTGGACAATAAAGTTAACTCCTACATTACCCCCCCTATAACTCCTAGTCACCTAACCTGGAAATACCCTCCACCAATTCTCAACCAACTATCACTAAGGGGCAGATCCTCAAAGCATTCTCTAAGGCCAAGAGCACTGCTTCAGTAGACCCTGATAACATCCCATGACCTGTTAGACCCACTAAAATTTCTATATTTAACTACATCCTCCAGCTAGGCTTAATCCCTATTAGTGTAGCGAGGACTGCAATTGTTATCCTCTACACAAGTGGGGACCTTTCACAGACCTGAGGAACTACAGACCCATAAGTCTCAATAGTCTCATATGCAAGGCCATGGAAAGCATTACCATGAATCCAATAAACAATGACATAGGAAGCCTACAGACACTGGAACCCACCCAGTTAATTTTTTTAAAAATGCAGGTCATGCCTACATCATCTGGCAGACTTCTTTGAGAAGGTCACTAAATCTATGGATGAGATAAAAAACATTGCACACTGCCTATCCTGACCTGGTTAAGTTCTTGACACAATACCTCACTTTGGCATTTTACATAATTAGAAATAAATCCATATGTCACCTGATGGATAGCCAGCTCGCTGCCTGATCAGACACAAGAAGCTATAACAGGGGAATTCACCACCACAAAGAAGGCAGTTTCTAGTGGAGTCCCACATGGATCAGTGCTGGGATCTTTTTTTTTCTGCATCTACTTCTCTGAAGTTAATCAAATGTCAAGGACCTCTGGCCAACTAAGTATGCAGATGATTGCAAATTAGGCATAGTCACTGAATCTCTGAAAGAGACAGATACATTTCAAGAGGGCTGGACACAACAACTGGTGCTAAAGTCATACTAAAATTCAAATTGGAAAAAATGCATGCTAGTACCCTTTGGAAAGATAGCCAATCATAGAAATTATAACGTTGACTATATACTCCTAAAGTAGACCCCGTGGTCAGGGACCCAGGAATGCATGTTGATTGTAACCTGAACTTTAACCACCATGTGTCTACTATAATGAGAACATCATTCTACATTGCACAATTTGTAACAAGGGCCTGGCATCCACATCCAAGGTACTTGACTTTTATAAGACTAGTCTTTGAGTAAAACGTGCCCTTTAGCATGTAAATGACTGTGCACTTGGAACAGCAGGAGGGATCACAGAGGTTCCTCTTAAAAAGAATATGGGTAGTAAACAACAAGTCCTATGTAGACTGTCTGAAAGCCCTATCTTTGTGCATAGTCTCCTACAGACTGCTGCATGGTTTGCTATGCCAAGTATAAAAGACATCAGCTTTTCCCACACTAATGGATCTGCTGCACATTGACAAAACAATTAACATCAGAAATATCTGATGTGAGGACGTAAACCTCATGTGCTACATAAAAAGGACATGTTGGAAGGGACAGGTATGCATCCCAAAGATTACACTGTCTCTGGAACAGACTACCCATCCATGTGAAGCAAAGTTTATCATTTACACTACTTAGATGTAAATTCACCAGTGGATGGAAAATCACAAATTTACTGCTGCTTGACAACAATGTCTGTAATGGACAGGGGGAGTCTGTGAACACTTGATGTGTACAAGCCTATATCATGACCATAAAATTCCTGGAATATTAACATCAGCTATATGTTGGTAAATTTGGGGTAAGCTTGTCTAGGCTTAAAATGTATGCTAAGTTAATAGTCTAAGTACCATTCATGAACCTATGAACTTATAATGTTTTGTGACACACATATTTGATACTTATTTCATGCAAAATGTTTTTTTTTAGCGCAGTAGGTAATTGTCTCACTTTAGAAGGGCAGGACTTTATAAATGGTGCATGTTTAAATGATAGTGTTGATGGGTAGACTACCCCACAGCAAGTGCTAGATGTAGGTAATGTGTTCAGATGGCATAATACTTATTACTTACACATTCATAATAATAACCTGCAGGTTTACAATTGTGCCAGCTGTAGGTATTTTGTTCACATGTCATAGTACTTATTACTTATACATTTTTAATAATAAACAACATGATTCTTACAAGAAAGTGGATCAAATCCAAGGGTTGTGCATTTTGCAACAACGGGGATTATATCCAGCCCATGAGTTGCATGTGCATATCCGTGAAATGTGTGAGTGTGTGGAATAAAAATATATTAATGTGCTGTACCACCAAATGTGTGAAATATTCACGTATGTGGAAAATATGTTGCCATGCCCTAATTCTGCTGTTGTGTAAAGATGTCTTAATGGGTTTCTTTCTCTGTTTATCTCTTAGCCAAGTAAAAGACCACAACCAGCAGATGATGGAGCATTAGATGCAGTATGTGGAAAGACAAAGGAGGGACAGAGTTAAAAACTGAACCTGTCAGCATTCTTTTATAGACAGAAATCGAGTTACAACATGAGGAATCAGTTAATGCATGCTGCCTTTGTTGGAAAATACTACAATGGATGTGATGAAGAATATGTACTGACTCTTGAATAGGTTTTGACTCCTATCAAGCACCAGAACATTACACAGGATATTACCCGTGTTTTGCGCACATTGTCACTTCACATGTAATAAAGCTTTCATGTTAGTGTTCTGCACCATGTTATATGTCAAAGTGCTTTTGTTTATTTTATTTTACATTTGTTGACAGGGATAGTCCGACTAGATGCATGTCCATTTTCAGCAGAGGCCCGGGGAGAAAAACTCCAAGGGTAAGCAGATACAGCATTACATAATAACAGCATTACATATTACAAAACAGACTATTTACAGAGATTACATAAGTAAGCAAGTTAAACAAGTTCCACAGGTTAGAGTTAATCCCAAGCGTAAATCAGGATTAAATTAAATTACACAGTAAGCTGGTAAACAGATTTTTACACATTCTAGAGAGAGTTAGCCAGGCTTGATACATTGATATAGCCAGTTAAGTGACAAATGTCGTTTGTGTCTAGTTTTAAATTGACCTAAGGTGGAAAGTAAGGCAATATCTACTGTAAGAGAGTTCCAGGATCTACTTACAGAGTTTGCAAAGAGAGAGTCACCGGCTATGTTATTAATTTTGCTGGTCTGAATTAGTAGTTTGTTAGAGGATCAAAGCGGTCTAGGATTGTTATAGGGGGTGATAATATTTTTAAGTGCAGGAGTATTGTCCGGATTATAGAGGATTTTATTGGCCATAATCAGTTGTTTATACTGGATTAGGTTGGGTAGTTCAAGCCACCCAAGATGATTTAGATTGATGCAATGATGTGTCCTAAAAGGCAGCCCAGTGGCAAACCTGGCAATGTGGTTGTAGCAAATTGAGAGTTTGTTAAGGACAGTCTTGTTTAAATTCGAGAGTAGAGGGGATGCATACAGAAGGGTTGAAAGAAGGTGAGAGCGAGCTATGGCAATTTTAACTGGAGGGGTTAGGAAGGCTTTTATTCTGTAAAGTGACCCTAGTTTTTTATTGATGATTTTGATAGTTTGGTTAACATGTAGGTCGAATTTTAGATTATTATCTATGATGACACCTAATAGTTTTGTAGAGGGGCCAGGGGAGATTATTGTGCCATCATCTGAATTTATGGTAAAGGTAAAAGCAGTAGACCTACGTTTTGGTGAAAATAACAGCATTTTAGTTTTTTTGGGATTTAGGATCAGACAACTTTCAGAAAGCCAGTTTTCTATTGTATTAAAGGTGGTCTGGGTAGCTGACCACAACTCTTTTGGAGATGTGGCTGAGAAAATCAGAGTAGAGTCATCAGCATATTGGACACAGATGAATTTTGGGATGACAGTATAAAGGTTGTTAATGAAGATGGAGAACAGCAAGGGCCCTAGTATAGAGCCTTGTGGTACTCCAAGGGTGGTAGGTAGAAGGTTAGAGAGTTTGTTCTGCCAGAGGACAGCCTGCTGTCGACCATCCAGGTAGGATTGAAACCATTGAAGGGCTCTAGTATCTAGACAGAATGTTTGCAGGGTGTGGATTAAAAGTTGGTGATCAGCCATATCGAATACCTTGGAAAGATCCAAGAAGAGAGCTGAGGATATATAATTACTGTTGCGATTATGGTTTATGGTGTTGGTAAAGGCTAGGAGGGCTGAAGTTGTGCTGTGATGAGGACGGAAGCCATGCTGAGTGTCTGCCATAAGGTGATTCTGGATTAGGTGGTGCATGAGTTGTCTATGAATACATTTTTCCATAATCTTTGCAAGCGGAGAGAGTATAGCTATTGGCCTATAACTGGAGAATTCAGTAGAGCTGCCTCCTTTGTGAAGTGGGATTACATAGGATATTTTCCAGATGGTGGGAATTTTAGCTTCTACTATGGTTCGATTGATTAATATTGAGACGGGGTAAGCAATAGCATCAGCTGATTTTTGTAGGTACTCGGCAGGGAGTTGATCAGCAGAAAGTGTAGTGGGTTTTAATTTTTTGATCAAGGTACAGATAAGTGAAGTGGAAACTGGTTGGAAGCTGAATGCTAGTAGGTTTCTAGGGGTGCTACTTTTAGGACCAGGGGAGCTAGGAGGTAGTTGGCTAGCTAGGGCTTGAATTGTCTCAGTAAAGAATCGGTTAAAACTGTCAGAAACATCTTCTGGGGTTTTATCAATAATAGCAGCAGGGATTGGGGTTGAAGTTTGTCCAGGATGTAGTAGATTATTTAAACCTGCCCAAAACTTCTGAGGGTTATTTTGATTTACCTTCTGTAAATTACAGTAGTATTGTTTTTTGTCTTGTAAAATGGATTTTTAGTTTCGTTCCTGGATTGCCTGTATTTAATGTGATCTTGGGGGTCTTTAGAAGAACGCCATAAAGCCCATGCTTTGTTTCTAAGGGTAATTTTGAGTTTAGACTCTTTAGAAAGCCATGGCACAGTTTTTGCCTTTGTTCTCTTTGAACGAACAGGTGCATGCAAATCAAGGATTACAAGGAATTTGTTGTTAAAGTATGCCACTGCTTCCTCTAAGGGGAGGTGTTTTAGAATCGACCAATTACATGAGTTTAGTTCTTGTTGGAATTTGGCAGGGTCAAAGTTTTTATTGTTTCTAACCTTTCTGAGTAAGGGTTGTTGGGAATTAATAGCTTTGTGCTTAATTGCATATGTGAGAAGGTGATTGCTTAAGCCATCAGGTTGGGTCCCAGATGTGTACAGTTGGGGGTGACTATTTATGAGTACCCAGTCAAGTATGCTTTCTTTTTGGTTTGGTTTACCTATCTTGGTAGGGGTGGATATGATTTGTGTAAATGCATGCAGGTTAATATGGGTGGTTGGGGATTCTGAGGAACAGGTGCCCCAGTCTATGTTAAAGTCTCCAAGTAGTAGGGTTTCTTGTGGGTAGTGACATGATAGCCAGTACAGGATATCTTCAAGTGTAGATATATTGTTACCTGGGGAATGTACATACAGATGATATTAATGCATTTATTTTTATTAAGTTGCAATTTGGTGGCAAGAATCTCTGAGTTATTAATCTGAGGTGGTTGTATTACATCTATGGTGACATTCAACTCAGATTTATAGAGTACAGCTACCCCACCCCCCTTCCTCGAAGCACGATCCAGCCTGTGTATGCTGTACCTAAGTGGTAACACTTCATTGTCTGTAGTGTTAGTTTTTAACCAGGTTTCAGATAAACAGAGAATCTCGGGGAGTGGACATCCAGAAGTGCATGCAATTCATGTACCTTGTTATTAATGCTTCTAATATTGAGATGACAGGCTAGGAGAGAGTTAGTTGGCCTATTAATTGTAGGTTTGTAGCTTAGATTGCAAGTAGAGGGGGTATGTGTATCTGAAGTGGGTGGGCCAGGGTTGGGGTGAATATCACCACCAAGTATTAGGTTAAGTCTATACTTGGTGATGAACTTCAGGAACGTATTAGTTTGTGGTAGTGTTTGAATCTAGAGCTAATGTGCCTGGGGTGAGATGTTGATAGATGTTGGATAGGACCTGGTACTGTAAGTATGATTGAAGGTGGGAGGATTTACAGCTGGGGTGATAGTATGGCCTTTAGGGACCGGAAGTTCCGTGAGAAACTGGTTTTCATACAAGGTAAGGAGGTATGGTGTGAACAAGAAGGGTAGTAAAAAGGAGTATATCATTATATGTGATTCAGCTACTGAGTTAAGAAACTGTTTTACCTGGTGATGCAACACCAGAAGATAGAGTGGTGAGGTAAAGATACTGGAAGGGGGATGGGAGAATGCAAGATGAACGCTAATAGGTGCTATTAAAATGTAAGTAGAAGAATGGGGGTGGGAGGAATTATCCCAGATGAAAGCAGATAGGATCTAGAAAGTGGGGGAGTGTCTACAGTACTATGAATTTAGAGGTACTGGGGGCGGGAAGGAATTGGGGTCAGGGAAGGGAGCAAAGAGAGCCCGAGTATAGCGAGGGCAAACATAGCGGGGCTACTGCAGTTTGCAAGGTTTCCTAAGGTGTCCTAAAGCTATAAGGTAAATATTATAGTTCTTAATGTAAGAGTCAGTTTACTTAAGTTAAAGGAGAAGGAGGCAAACACTCAAGTAGAAAAAAAGAGCCCTATGGCTGACCAAAATGGTGACCTGCTTAATTACACAGATTATGCAAATATATACATTTACTTGAAGACGACATGAACTAAATGGGGATCAGTAGGCGACGAAGGTGTTGTTATATGATACAAGTGCTGTAGTGGTGTATTGTGTGCTGCTCTACGTACTGTATTTCATCAAGTGTTGCTTAAGAGCAGTGCCTGTGCTGGGTTTCCACATCCAGCTCTGTCTTGAGTGCGCATTGTTGCTAGATAGCAGTGTATTCCTGCATGATGCAGTCTACATACTTTCTATTCTGCAATTGCTGGTATTTACATTTTTTTAGTTTGCTAAGTGGGATGTACTTATAGTAGGCACGTGCAGCAGCAGCAGAGTAAGGTAACATTTCACATATTTTTTGAAACAGAACTCATTCTTTAAGCAATGAAAATAAATTTCAACTTTTTGGTAGTGTTGTCTTCCTTGCTCAAAGACTCAGAAAGACATTATTCAGGGAACAAGACAATTCACAATTATTATTTCAAGGGTTTGCTTCAACAATGAAATACTTGATCTAGCAGTTTGAAAAGATACGAGTGGCATGTCGACATTATCTGCCAATGGCAAACTGTACCATAAACATTAAAGGAATAGATGGCTTAATATTAAGCTTACCAAGTTAATACAACTTTTTTTTTTTATTAAAGGTAAGGTCATTCCATGCAAGAGCGGCTAAACTATGGAACAGTTTCCAATAGCTTTTAGAAAAGCTGGACGACTACAGACATTTAAGGTAGTTGTGCTTTTGTCATCATGTAGTAAGATGACATTATTTCCATTCATCTGCTTGCCTGCACTTGCATGATTACAGTACATGTGTGCATGTATCCAAAAGACCTATTTTCACACTCCAAGGCAAAAGCAAACATGCTAAGGTAAAATGGCTGACACTGTGACATAGTACCACTGTTACATTGTTACAGTGACACAGTGAGGGAATGTTATGTCATGGGTATTTCTTATTGAGTGTAATGCATCACATTTATCCTCATAAATCACCTCTTGCACTAGTGTTTCTGAAGAGCAAAGATTATTTTGTTTTACAGACAGGTGCGTTACAGAGCATAGGTAAACTTCAGAGTTAAGCATATGGACCGTACATTTAATTCTAAGATCTATGCTTTTAAAAATTGATCTTGTATGACTCTGTTTTGTATATGCCATTTTTTAAAGTATCAATGCATTTGCAAATCTGTATTATTATCTCCTGATATTGCTTCTATTTATTAAAAAGCTTAACCTGAATTAAGTTAGCCAGTAAGGAAAATTATTGGAAATTGTTTCTGTTTTGTACACATTGTTTTTTTTTATATTGATGCATGTAGTTTTTCTCTCCACACCTCCACTGAAAAGGGGTTTGTTTTGCTCATCCAGTCAAACTATTCTGGTAAACAAATGTAAATAAATAAACATATGTGTTGTAATAGATTCCATGAGCAATACATAGTATTGATGATGTCTGTGGTAGTGACCTCTATGTCATATTAGCTGCAGTTACTTGGATATACAAACATGACTGTTGTTTACGATCCAAGTGTGTAAACCATGTTTATCTAATTGTTCTACCTGGTGTAATACATCTCCCTGTCATATTATTATTGTTGTACCATAACAGTGCCTATGGTGCTGTCCCTTGCCATTTGACTTTTTGGTCAACATGCGGTGTGCTTCTCCTTGCCTGTGGTATGTCTACCTTACAACCACTAATACCCATGCAACAGTGTTACTCCACTTGCTGAACACAATTTGTATACTGGCCAACACACTGTCACAAAGAAGCATTTATGCTCACATTTGTTAGCATTGTCACTTACAGTGTGTGATACTGTAAGGCATTTGCAGGGATGCAGTAGTGGTTTCCACTGGTTTATATGGTGTCCCAGGCTGTGTCCTACACGAGCTCAAAGATGAACTAATGCCTCACCTAAACACACTGTTCAAACTCAGCCTCTCCACAGGCTACGTACCCATAGAGTGGTGCACAGCAATGGTTATTCCGCTCCACAAAGGTGGAGCCACAACAGACCCCAGGAACTATCGCTCTATAAGCCTGGCTAGCTTGGTCTGCAAGGTTATGGAGTGCATCATCATGGAACTCATTAACAGAGACATTGGGAACCTCCAAACACTGGACCCTACCCAGTTCGGCTTTATTAAGGGGAGATCATGCCTCCTAAACCTGGTGGACTTCTTTGAGACAGTTACCAAGGCTGTAGATGAGGGAAAGGTGGTACACACAGGCCTTCGACACCATTCCCTATTTTGGTATTATAGACAAGCTCACCAGCCTGAACATAAACCCCTACATCACAAGATGGGTTGCCAACTGGCTCACAGACAGAATCCACTTGGTGAGAGTTGCAGGAGCTAGGTCCGACTCTAAACCGGTTACAAGTGGTGTTCTCCAGGGCTCAGTCCTAGGACCCCTCCTGTTCAGCATATACTTCTCAGAGGTACAGGCAAGAACAGGAGGACTATGGCTGACCAAGTTCACAAATGACTGCAAACTAGGGGCTATAACTGACTCTCCGGCTGACACTGACATCCTCCAAAAGGGTCTCACTGAGACGGATACCTTGTGTCAAAATCATGGCCTCAAGCTGAATGCCAAAAAGTGCATAGTCACCCCCTTTGTAAAAAACAAAGTACCCACAAACTACCACATAGGTGGTAGTCCCCTAAATACAGAAGACGTAATAATGGATCTGGAGACCCAAGTAGATAGTAATCTCAACTTTGATAATCACATTGCCAAAGTGGTTAGAAAATCCTTCTACATGGCCCACCTAATCACAAAAGGGTTCGCATCCAGATCAAAAGAGGTCATTGTGCCTCTCTACTCATCACTCATCAGGCCCATCATAGAGTACAACACCCCATTTGGGATGTACCTTACAAGACACCTGCAACAGCTGGAAAGACCACAGAAGTACCTCACCAAGAGGATCACTGACCTCTAACAGATGCCCTGTGCAGCTCGACTGAAGAATTTACAGCTGTACTCGGTTGCATACCACCTACTCAGAGGTGATCTCTGCCTGACATACAAGGCCATGTCCAACCCAGAATTGATAGACATGCTCCACCTAAAGAACACATTATCCCCGCGAGCCACATTCTCTAGGTAAAAATTCTGAAAGATGTACTTCTTATAGAGTAACTTGACGTTATTGACTGCAATAATGTTGATCAGTCACTAAATAAAATTGAACTGGACTTTAACCTCTTGTACCTGGTACAACAGTAGATGCTCTGCTGCAAATACTCTCAGCTGTATCATGTTTCTCACCCACTCCCTAGATAGTCTTCTGTGCTTCACAGAGCACTGCATGTATACTGTCTGTATTCTACATTTAACAATGTCCAATGTCACATGCAATTATTTTTGTTTATTACATTTCTTTACTTGTTTGGGTTCCCAGCAGCATGACTGAGCAAACTGATAGTGCATGATTACAAACAGATTGACTGTCACTTTCACATGCCTTTAACTCCAGCTGGCCCCACTGATCTGTTTCAATACTCTTTTTGAGTCTTGCATCCATTCATTTACAATGAGTGTGTTTTCTGTTGTAGACATATATACACAGCCATAACATTCCTCACAATTTCCTCTTTTTAGTAACACATATTAGGAAGGGCACAGAGCACAAACAATTTGAATGACTATAAGAGTTACTTCACTGTCTATTTCTAATATATAGATGCTGCACTATATATATATTTTTCAGATGGGCTTCAAGTGGATCTCCTACTGTGTGTAGATATTATTATTATTAACTACTTGCGCCATACAATATTGTTGTAACTATTGTATTTGATTACATCTGTTTATTACTTGTCTTTTCAGTTACAGTGCCTAGTGCTAAAGTACACCCACACAAGTGCAGCACAAGTGACCAGTATGACACTAGAAGTGTGGCTCACTTACTCTGCTACTACTACCATTCCCCAATCACCCCTCCTCACATTACACTTATATAGTAGAAACCACTCCCACTACTTACCAATCATCATACCGACTTAATGATTCACATAGCTTGACTAGATGAACCCTATTAAAATATGTATCACTATTCACAACACAAGTTCCACTGCTAATGCATCAATAATTTTTCAAAAAAAAAAAAAAACAAATTTAAGCTTGTTTCCTACCTTTCCTGTTAAGTGGTCTAGACTGTTTGTAGGCTTCTGAGCCCCCAAGCCATTTTGTGTTGGAGGGAAGCATTCTAGCTTAGTTTTGTTTCTTATAACTAGCCAGTTTTCTAGTTTCAGCACTCAAATCTGTTTCTTTGAACTCAGCACTTGTTCAGAGCTCATTGTAAGCACTAAATAAGCTGCAAATTACTACAGCACTCAACTTTCCTCACTTGTCTAGAGGAAAGCAGCTTTCAGTACTAAATAAGCACCTATCTAGGCATGTCTAAGGGTCAGCTCCTGGTGATTTATCCTGTCTACCTGATGAATCTGGGCATCTTGGGGCAATGCAGCAATTGCCTCATGTACACAGACAACCCTCTCTTCCTACCACCCAACACTACAACCTGTGAGAGATGCACTTATATAGCCAAACTGGAAGCAAAGCTCTCTTCACCCCAAGACTGGACTAGACAGTCAAGAGGAGAAGGTAAACACTTGCACCACACCACACTCATCACATAGTCCCTCAAAACCTACACCACCAAAACACACACACATAGAAACACAAAACACACACCTACATTCACGGAGGCTCACAATAAAAACCTGCCCAAGCATCAGGGATATCCAAAGCATAAACGCAAGCAAACTTCACCCCCCAACACAACCTGAATGACACATAGCCCACAAACTCAGTGTGCCACTCAACCACAGCCCATAAGGCAGAACAACGTACCCAACACTCTAGTCATAGGTGACTCTATAGTCAGGTACACTGATGTTCCACTCACTAGACTAAACAAGGAGAAAGTTACTGTCAGCTGCCTGTCAGGTGCCAGGATCCGCCACATAATGCATACACTCAGGTCACTCCACAGTAAGTACAAATATGACACTGTCATTGTCCATGTTGGTGTGAATGACCTGAGATGTACCTCCCTGAACTACATGAAAAGAGACATGGAGGAGCTCTCCGATCTTGCATCCCATGCAGGTCTGACCCTAACCCTGAGTAGCATCCTGCCATCAACCAGAATGATACCACAGTACAAGGGCAAAATGATTGACTTCAACAATTGACTAAGCTTCTGGTGTCATTCTAAGGGGATCCAGTATTTGTCTGCCTGGGACGACATGATCAACAGACCACAATGCTTTGCCACCTGTCGCCCTTAGGATTCCGGATACTGGCTAACGTTCTTGCCACCCCTATAGTCCCTTTTTTAGGTAAGGTTCAAATGACAAAGTCAGCACCGTAACAGGTACAAGCAAGCAAAATCTGAGGGTAATGCTACTCAATGCTAGAAGTCTAAACCTCAAAATGCACTCACTCGAGGTACTCCTTAAAATGGAGAACATTGACATCTGTGCAGTGACAGAGACCTGGTTCAAAGCTCCAGAGAGCACCCCTGCATTACCAGGCTACAATTCATACCACACCTTTCGGCCACCTAACCCACAACGAAGCACTAAAGGCGGAATCATGCCCATATTCATTAAGGATATCCACACCTCCAGGCTAGTTGCACAGCATAATGCATCTGAGATTATCCAAGTTCAACTAACTCTGGCAAGACCGCAATCCAAATTGTAGCTTGCTAAAGACCCCCCCACCATGCTGCAGGATTCCCACTCCTCATTTCTTGATACACTGGAAAATATTAGGGTACAACCCAACACCCTAATAATGGGTGATTTCAACTACTCCACCATTAACTGGGAAAACTACTCATGTACAAACTCTTTCGCTCAATGTTTTCTAGAATTCATAAATTCCAATGCCTTGGATCAACTTATTCACACCCTCACCAGGGGCATCAATATCCTAGACCTGGTCATTACCAACATGGGAAACCGGTGTTCCATAACAGAGGTCAGTTCCTCGTTGGTCACATCCCACCACAAGCTAATCAGCCTAGACATCCACATCCCACCCCCACCCCCAATTAGGGAAACCATCGTAAAAACTTCTCCAAAGCCAACTTCACACTTCTTAAGACAGAAGTGGAAACTTCACGACACCCATGCAGATGGACAATAGAGGTATGACTGCTGAATCCTACACAAATGCACTTTATAAGCACTTACATGAGTGCATGGATCATGCTATCCCTAATAGAACCAAGATGTTATCCTCCAAAAAAAGGAAGCCAAACTGGTGGTCCTCTGCCATAAACAAACTCTACAACAGAAGAAAGAAACTGTTGCAATAAAGAGTAAAATCCCATGACTGGAAGACCTCCCTGGTCAACCTGAGTAAGAAGCTGACATCCCTCATAACATCCTCCAAAGTTAGTTACAAAAACAAAATTGCCACTGACTCTAAAGACAACCACAAAGCATTCTATAGCTATGTCACGAATTTCAATGGGAACACTCAGATCTACTCTGAGTTACAGCACAATGGCACTAAATATACAGAACCAACTGATATTGCCAACATCCTAGCAGATAGGTTCAGTGCTAACTTTACCCCCCTCTCACCCCCTAGAGGGCCCATCTCTATACAGAAAGAATGCAAAGTTCCTATAATCACGGCTGAACAGGTAAAAAACACACTCTCCAAAGCCAAGCACACAGCATCCATGGGACCTGACATTATCCCAGGCTGCGTTCTACATGAACTACAGAATGAACAAGCACCCTACCTAAGTACCATGTTCAATCATAGCCTCACCTCAGGCTTTGTACCCACTGAATGGTGCACCATGATGGTTATCCCACTCCACAAGGGGGGAGCCACGACAGACCCTGGGAACTACCGCCCCATTAGCCTGACAAGCCTGGTCTGCAAGGCCATGGAATGTATCATGTGGAACTCATAAACAAAGACATTAGTAATCTCCAAACTCTGGACCCTACCCAGTTTGGATTTGTAAAAGGCAGATCATGTCTCCTAAACCTGATTGACTTCTTTGAAGCAGTCACCAAAGCCATACATGAGGGTAAAATGGTTCACAGAGCTTATCTAGATCTCGTCAAGGCTTTCAACACCATCCCCCACTCTGGAATTATAGATAAGCTCACTAAACTAGGTATAAATCCCTATGTCACAAGATGGGTTGCCAACTGGCTCATGGACAGAACCCATACTGTGAAAGTAGCGGATTCCAAATCTGACTTCAGACCAGTGACAAGTGGAGTACCACAGAGTTCAGCCCTGGGTCCTCTCCTGTTTGTTATCTACTTTTCTGAAGTGCAGGCTAACACAGAAGGTATTTGGCTAACAAAGTTTGCAGATGACTGCAAAATAGGAGCCATAATTGAAACTCCTAACGATGTGGACAAACTACAAAAGGGCCTCACTGAGACAGATACCTGGTGTCAAAGCCATGGCCTAAAGCTCAATGCCAAAAAGTGCATTGTCATCCCCTTTGGTAAAAACTCTGTACCCATGAACTACCACATAGCTGGTAGTCTACTTAATGCCGAAAATGTGATAAGAGACCTTGGGACACAGGTGGACAGTAGTCTCTCCTTTGATAATCACATCACCACAGTGGTCAGGAAATCCTTCTACATGGCTCATCTCATCACAAAAGGATTCTCATCCAGAAAAAAAGAGGTAATTGTTCCCCTCTACTCATCACTCATTAGACCCATTATAGAGTACAATGCCCCTTTTGGTATGTACCTCACAAGACATCTACAACAACTGGAAAGACCACAGAAATACCTCACAAAGAGGATTACTGGCCTCAAACAGATGACCTACACAGACTGTCTCAAAAAACTACAGCTTTACTCCATCACATATCGCCTACTCAGGGGCAATCTCTGCCTAACATACAAAGCTGTGTCAAACCCAGAGCTGTTGGACATGCTCCACTTAAAGAAATCCCAATCCATCCAAGCTACACGCTCTAGGGACCTAAACCTTGTCACCACAATAAACAGAACATGCTGGAGGGATAGATTCCTGTCCCATAGACTTCCCATACTCTGGAACAGACTACTTATCTATGTCAAGCAGAACTCCTCATTAGCACTCTTCAAGAAAAATCTTGATGATTGGATGGGAAATGGGAAATTCACCCCAGGGATCACTTCTGTGGCTCTGCTCGACAGGGGCACAGGAAACTAATTTTCTTGGGTGGCGAAAGACAGGGTACATTTTTTGGCTATGCTTATATAGGTCCCAAGGGCCAATAGCCAAGTATCTACCTATGAACCTATGAACCTATATTCTAAGACCCTTGCAAAATAATTTAATTTTCAACATGTTTGTCAGAAGGCTTCATCTCTCATCCTTTCACTATAACATAACTATAGTTATTCTTTTTTACAAGTCTACTCATTCTTATCAAACATTTCAAAACTAACCCTGGAATTCAGAAAGGGTTAATGTGCTATTGAAGCTTTATCTCAGAAATCTCTGCATCACCCTAAGCTTTTCCAGTTCTTAGACTACGCTACCATTAATGTTTTCCCCTTGCAGAGAGAAGTCTCAAAGGCAACACCACATACTAGTGCAGCAGTTAGGTGGAAAGGCTAAGGTGAACTCTGTGATCTCTCCAGGAAATGGTTTGCTCAGCTGAATGATTCTGTAATTTTACACATCAGCAGCAGCATCAACAATGACATTTTCCATTTTCTACCTAGGGTCTAGGTGTTGCATCAACTATTGTCATCTTTCTTTCTTCAATACCAATTTCCTACCTTTTTAGATAGCCATGCCTGACTGTCACAAGTCTTCTCTCTCACAATCCATCCATCTCTTTGCAGCATGCCCTGGTCTCTTCTTGCCTTCTTCCTGTCTATCCCAAATCTTCTTCACCAGATTGTCTTCTAATTTCCAAAACATGTGCCCAAACCATTGAAATCTGTTCTTTTTGCCCTTCTCTGCAAACAGAGCTACTTGGGCTTCTGCTCTGATGTTATCATTTATTCATCTGTCCCACTCTGTGCATCATACCACCTCTCTCAATCACTTTATTTCCATCAGTTATAACTTCCTCATCTGTTCCACCTTTACATCACACATTTCTGTACCATATAGTAATACTGGTCACTCCACTGCTTTGTACACCTAACATTTCAGCTTATTTTGCATTCTTTTGTCTCACACTACGCAGGACAGTTTGTACATGTTAGCTGTTGCCCCTTTGATTCTAGCTTTGACCTCTTTGTTTAGACATTACTTATCACCCACATACAACACGTGTGTGTGTGTGTGTGTGTGTGTGTGTGTGTGTGTGTGTGTGTGTGTGTGTGTGTGTGTGTGTGTGCACCTTCTGTGGAAGTGTGGAAGGTTGGGCACCAGGCTGGCAACTTGACACCGTAAAACTCCACTGCCAAACATGAGCGGACAGATGATCCGCTGTGGCGACCACTAACTGGGAAAAGCCGAAAGAAGAAGAAGAGCAAAAGAGCTGTTTAAAATCTTGCATGATCTTCTCTCTCTCTCCTGAAGGGTTTTGAAAATCTTAGCAGGACCAAACAGACAATCCCTATTCAGATGGATGTCGAAAATCTTCTATTTACATCTACAAAACAGAACCAGTTGCAGCTCCTCTAGTTAAAGCATTAGCTACATCAGCTAATTCATAGCTACACCTGCTTACTCACCTGGAAAACAGAATTCGGCAGCAGAGGCCCAGCTGGCTCTTTATGGAATAGATGCCAGAGTCCTTATGTTTCCTGATGACTGTCTAGTACTCACCAGTGATCCAATTCAAGATTTGTAATAAGAAATAA
The DNA here is from genome assembly GCF_019279795.1 of Protopterus annectens. Taxonomy (NCBI): domain Eukaryota; kingdom Metazoa; phylum Chordata; order Ceratodontiformes; family Protopteridae; genus Protopterus; species Protopterus annectens. The sequence goes on along the minus strand of NC_056732.1, from coordinate 1,155,220,532 downwards.
GCAACACTATGTCACTAAACACACTATAGTTTAATTGATTCGTACAATAAAAATCCACTGAGCACTTTCACCCATCTATCTGGTGGGTTTCATCAGAGTACACAACCACAGGAGCAGCCGTCTTAAATATTAGAAGTTAATTACAATCAACGTAATTGATCAATTGATTAATTAGAAAAAATCAACATTTTGATAAAACACCATCAATTTTAGAACTCTAAAAATCTACGTGTGTTCAAACATTCTTTATAATAAATAAGGTATAAAGGTAGTCCCAAATGGAAGGGAGAGTGTAAACCAGAAATTAATATCATGTCCCTCTACATTATTATACTAATGAACTAAATATAAAATATATATGTGTGTATATATTCCTTGTGATATGATTCATAGCGATGTAAATATTGTAATTGTAATGAAAAACCCAATTTAATTGTATAAAATATATTTAGCCACATGTTTGTCCTGTACTGCATTCTATATAGGCAAGACCAAAAGGAAACTCAGAGAGAGAATTAATGAGCATAATAGGGATATAAGGAACAAAAAAACAACAAATGCACTGTATATGCATAATACAACATGTTCGGATTTTAGTAAATTTTTATTCTTTGTGATTGATAGAGTACCAGAAATATGCTCAAAGGAAGGAGATGTAAACAACTTACTAGAAATGAAAGAATGTCTATGGCAATTACGATTAAATGCAAACAGTAAGCCTGGTATAAATGATTACATCTCCATCAGTAGCTTTTTAAAAATGAAGTCATACATTATCTAACACATGTTTCACATTGCATTATTTTTTATCCCACAAATTCTTATATAAAGTTTATGAAGTTTTTTTAAATGTTGGAATATAGGCATTTTTAGTTTTATTAAATTAATTTTTAAGCCATTAACAAATTTTATATTTACACTTCTAACTCAAGTTTCCTAACATTTATGTCTAATTTTAGTATTACACTACACAGATATTAGTATATTTATTTATACATAAGTTTTTTATATATATATTTATATTAACATATTTTTAATTTTAGCAGTACTAGTATATATATATTTAGCCTTACTATACATTGCATTAGTTATATATATGTACAATTTTTATACATATATTTATTTTTTATCTTAATATATATGTATTATCTATTACATAATATTATTTATAAAAATTCCTCATTTTATTTTTTATTTTATACAATTAAATTGGGTTTTTCATTACAATTACAATAATTTACATCGCTATGAATCATATCACAAGGAATATATACACACATATATATTTTATATTTAGTTCATTAGTATAATAATGTAGAGGGACATGATATTAATTTCTGGTTTACACTCTCCCTTCCATTTGGGACTACCCTTATACCTTATTTATTATAAAGAATGTTTGAACACACGTAGATTTTTAGAGTTCTAAAATTGATGGTGTTTTATCAAAATGTTGATTTTTTCTAATTAATCAATTGATCAATTATGTTGATTGTAATTAACTTCTAATATTTAAGGCGGCTGCTCCTGTGGTTGTGTACTCTGATGAAACCCACCAGATAGATGGGTGAAAGCGCTCAGTGGATTTTTATTGTACAAATCAATTAAACTATAGTGTGTTTAGTGACATAGTGTTGCTTAATTCTTATTACTAGTTTTACGTTTTTTTGTTCCAATTCAAGATTTGCCTACTGTGTGTACACTTTTAAAAAGGAATCTCTGGACTGTAATTTAATGTCTAAAACTTAATTATTTCTGTTGACTATTGCAGTTAAAGCCCTTTCTCTTGCAGATCTGTATCTCCCATTTAAATGGAATATGTCTTGCCCTAAGTATTTAGGTCGCAAACTCCACCAAGACATTGCATGAATGCTAAAGTTAAACCTTCAATATATATGGGAAAAGGTGTATACATATGGATTCATGTTTAGTGATGATTATGTCTTTCTCACTCTCTCTCTCTCTCTCTCTCTGATAGGATGTATTTCTTTAATTAAAATCTTCATCTCCCTTCCACTCTTTTACATTTTCAGACATATACCCACCCCACTCTCCCACCCTTTTCTTAAGAAAATGTTAAAGCTTGTAGATGAGTTTATGTGGGATACTGGTGAAAATACAGTGAAACATGCAGTAAGGTTACATCATTTTATATGGGATTTGGCATACTTGATTGAGGTAACTATGCCAGGACTTTCTGTTTAGCCAATTTCTTTTCAAACTCCCATGATGTCCTACCATATGGGTTGTTTATGTCTAGACAATGTCTTTTCAAATTCCCATGATGACTTACCATATGGATTGTTAATGAAAGGAAAAAAGCCACAAGCAGTGACCCCGTGGGACCTTAGCTGGTATTCCAAGTCACTCCCCAAACAGCTGAAAATATTGCCACTGTATAATGCATGCACATTTGAAATTAAACTACTTTCTAGGTTCACAGACTGACCAGGAATATGGAGCTCAACTATCCCTATTTGGAGTAACCCACATTTCTTCCAAGAAGGGATATCCATTAAATATATGGATTGGGAATGACGGGATTAGATGTGTGAGACTATCAGATATTGTTATCTGTGATAGCATCTCTGGCTGCAGTTTTGTAAATACCTGTAAATAACTATAAATTACCCTGTGTTATGAATGTCAGCATGACTAGCTGTAATTTTGTAAATAAGTTGATGTTTTATGTTTGAATCAGTGTTCTTCTGGATGACCAAATGTGCGTCTTTTAAAAAGAATTCTGAATGCAAGTTGTGCCAGTCAGCTGACCTAGAGTAATGTCATCATGTACCAGATCTGAAAGGAATGGAATCTCCATATCAGCTGTTTTTGCTTACTTTTCAAAAGTCTGAAATGAGAGAGTAGAATTTTCATAACAGCTTTCTGTCACTTTTAAAAGATTCTGCTATAAAAAGCAGGTTCTAAGTCAGTTAAGTTCAGTGTAGTTGAGTTGCAGCAGTTGTTATAGTAGCCAGTTGTTGTTTTCCAGACCAGTAGTTATCACTCAGAGCTTTCCAGAGCTGTTCAGCAGAAATAGTAAGAGTTGCTATTCCACTTGCTGAGAACTGGACAACAGCCTGAAGAGTGGACATATATTCTTAGTTTGCTTGCAGAAGTAACAGTATCATCTTGCTTTGCTGAGTTAATTAGATTAAACAGGGACAATTAATCTTTAGACAGTTAGTGATCTACAGTTAGATATTTAGAGTATTTCTTCAATCAGTGTGAAACCTTTCCTACAATATTATTTTTTTAACTTCTGTGTGTGAAACTTTGTGGTTTATTGAAATCAGTTATTGTGTGTATATATGTTTTAAATCATTTTTATTTAATAAATATTTTACTGCTTTTTATTGTGGCTGGTTATTGAAAAAGTACTTTTAGTAACCTGAGAGTGTTTATGCTTATTGTGATACCACGGCCAGTCCAAAAAGCCTTACTGCATAGATTACATGCTACCTTACATATCAAGATTTATTTTACCCACTATAATTGAAGACCCCTTTTGAAGGGTGTCATAGTAGTTTGACTGGTGGCAGCATTACCATGTAATTTGGGACAGAGAACATAGCAGGTAAATCTGTGCCAAGTCTTTCCCAAGTTTATATGTGTGATTATCAAATATTTAAGAGTAAGTGTGTCAGATATCTGGAAATGGGACACAGTGCTCAGCAGTGGTTAGTGTGAAAACTCATTTGGAGACCTGGAGTGAAACATATAGACCAGTCCCAGGCTTGGAGCCTGTTCCTAGTGTACCCTTAGGGGAAATTGTGTGTTCTATCCCAGCTTTCAGTGACACTCCCTTATCATAGACAGTGGTGAGGATTTAGGTACTTTAGTTACTGCCCCAGTTTTAAGTAGGGGATCATCCCATTATTTGGTGCCAGTAGTGACAGATTTTAATTGAGCTTTAATTGCCTGTGAGAAGTTGTCACTGAAGTGTGCACTCTTGACAGCCACATGATAAACATGCAGAGTTTCATTTTACAACAGGTCTAATTATGTTTTTAGTCAGTTTAGTCAGAGAGAGCAGGCAAAAGATGTCAGCGGAGGATTATAGCAAGCTGTCCAGGAAGCAGTTAGCCAAAGTGTGTGAAGCCAAAGGACTGATGCATGCCAACCTAAGGAAGCAATTATCTCAACCTAAGTCACAGCCACAGAGCAAACGAGCAGCTTGGAGGATATCCAATTTAGCACTGGGGATAAACAGCCTGTTGAGACAAGACAGTGGACCTTTTCTTCAGAGGACTTAAGAATTCATTTGGAGTTAAGGAGGCTTGAACTGGAGACAGAGAAGAGACAGCATCAGTATGAAATGTGAAATGTGATGTCTGGAAGCTGAAGAGAGGGAAAAGGAGAATCAACATCAGCATGAACTGGAAGTCAGATGTTTGAAGTCTGAGGAGAGGGAGAAGGAGAAGCAGCATCAGCATGAACTGAAAGCCAGATGTTTGAAGGCTGAGGAGAGGGAGAAGGAGAAGCAGCATCAGCATGAACTGGAAGCCAGATGTTTTAAGGCTGAGGAAAGGGAGAAGTAGAAGCAGCATCAGCATGATCTGGAAGACAGATGTTGGAAGGCTGAGGATAGGGAGCAGGAGAAGCAGCGTCAGCATGAACTAAAAGCCAAATGTTTGGAGACTGAGGAGAGACAGGATTGATATGAACTGTGATGTTTGGAGATGGAAGCTGAAGAAAATGAGAGGCAGTGGTGTCCAAAGGCTGAGGAGAGGGAGAAGCAGTGTCAGCATGAAAAGGTACTTCTAATCCTTTGATAGGGTCATGGAGGTAATGGGGAAAGGACTGACCAAATCCCAGAAGCCATAGTGGTCAGTAAACTTTTTCCTCAGTACAGAGAGGGAGATGATGTTGAATGTTGTATTTATATAATTATCTTACCTATACTCAACTCATTCAAGTTCACAAACTTATCTTCCGTCCCTTCTCTCTGTCCCTCTCTTGCCTCTTCTCTCAAAATGAATCTACCTGATAGAATTCTGAAATCAAATAACCAGAATCTGATTGAATTTCACAAATCTGCTTGTCTACCAGGCAAACAACTTACATCCTTCTCTCTAGCATGGCTTTGGAACTCACTTCCACCTCTCAGTCACACCACCCAAAACCTCTCCATCTTTAAATGCCTGCTCCATTCCCATCTCGTATCCCTCTGGGAATGTTCATGTTCTCACCCTGCATAACACCCTTCAGCATTGCACCATGCTTCCCACTCTGCCTCCCTCACTGTTTTCATACCTCTCACTAACCTACCTCAACTCTCACCATCCTCTCTTCCCTTCTCTTTACATTTCTCACACCACTTCTCTGTTCTATTCTCTCTATTCTTCCTCAAAATGTATTCCTGCTCTGCCCATAAACTCTCATATTATTCCTTTGCATATCTCCTTCACCCTACTGATATATTCTCTCTGTACAAACAAACATATCTGTAAATATTTGCAAATATGTACTAACAATCTTTCTTAAATTTTTAATTTTCTTATTTTTTTTTTTGGTAAAATGTATTAAAACACTGTATTACTCATTTGTTATGGATTCTTCTAAATTACATAAGGTCCTATACCTGTATAATTCTTACATCTACAGAATGTCTTTATTTCTACTACTGTGTTACTCATTTGTTATGCAATTTTCATATTTGTATAATTTCTCATGGAGCTTTTCTCCATGGGACTTCATTAAAAACGGGCTCTTATTGGCCTAATGGACTATCCCGGTAAACAGACTGTAAAATAAATAAATAAAAATAAATAAATAAATACATACATACATATTTGAGAGGGAATGTAAGCAATCTAATGTTGACCAAGGGCTCTGGGTACAGTTCCTGACCCCCTTACTCCATGGTAGTGCTGTTAATATGATTGCTAAAATTATTATCATGTAAAACAATGTTTACTGGATTGTTTTAAATTAACTCCTGAAATGTATAGAAAAAAGTTTTGTGAACATAGACGCAAACAGATGAAAGTGTATGTGATTGCATTTCTGATTTAAGTACTTACTTTCACAGTTTGTTGAGTGGTGTCAAGTCACCACATCTGAAGGACTGGCAGACCTTTTGGTTAGGGAACAAGCTTTCAGCACTTTTCCTGATGACGTGAAGATCTGGTTGGCAGACCAAGAGTGTAACTCTGCAAATGATATGAGAAGGGATACCCAATGCTGCACATGGACTTAAGGGAACCCATGGGGGGCAGCATAAACCACTCCAACAGAGTTCACCAGTAATAGGGGAAGCCACCATTTCAAGCACACACACAGCATCAGGATTAGATATTTCAAATGTAATCAGAAGAGACATGTAGCATGCAAATGTCCATTGAAGCAAAGTGAGAAACAAAAGGTGAGGGAGACAGCAAGTGGGAATGACAGAATGTCAGTGGTAAATTGTCTACAAACAATAGAGGTGCTAAATTATCACCAAAATGTGTATGCTGTCTTAGCGGATGTAAACAGACCACTGCTAAGAGAAACACAGCTTCTGATATAACCATTGAGAGGCCTGCAGTGGTTAAGTAGGAGCAGTACTTGTTTGGGAAGTCCACACTAGTCAGAGCTCTAGGAGGGACCCCATTCAAATACCCTTTGCTAGGGTTCATCTTGACTGGGAGGGTGGAGAAGGGAACAAGTAGGTAGGCATGCTTGAGGATATTCATGCTGATGTCCTAACAGGGAATGATTTTGATAGTGTAGTACCTTGTGTGCATGCAGTGACATGCAGCCAAGCTTGGAGACAAGCACATAGGTCTGGCAGCCTGGGGGAGACCCAGACAGATCCTATGCCTATGCCTGAAGCTGTATCTGGTGATGTGGTTACTTCATGGAACAGGCTACCTTGTAGCAGTGATCCTGATGGTGAATCACATCTGCTGGTAGTTACTGGTGTTCTCAGGGACATGGTGACTGCAAAGACAGAGGTGAGTGGTGGTATCCAGGCTGACAGTGAGGCACTGTTGACAGAGGATACTGGGCTTCCTGTGGAAGGGAGCTAGGAGGGGTCATGAAATTAGAGTTGAGACAGGAACGACTTTCAGATCTTACCTTATGAAGCTTGAGAGAGGTAGCTAAGGAGGCACCCGATGCTCAGGAAAAAGGGGAATCTGTATGCTGGGATGGAGAGTGGCCCCATGGGGGGGGGGGGCTAGAAAGTGAGATAATATGGCAGTTGGTAGAATCTAGATCCTTTCATCTGGCACCTCTAGCCATAGCCTGTGACGTTCCTTTTGTCAATAACTAAGGGGTACTGTACAGAGGGTGGACCCCCTGAGGGAGGGCTAGATGGTAGTTGATAGAGCTCAGGGGCGGCTGTATGAAACCTCTAGCCATAGCCCATGACATTCTTTTGTGGATAATAAAGGGTTACTGTACTGAGAGTGGACCCCTGAGAGAAGGCTAGAGGGTGATACGGCAGTTGGTAATGCCCAGAGCCTACCATCTGGCATCTTTAGCCATAGCCCATCACATTCCTTTTGCAGATCATATGAGCATAAAGCATACCAAGAGATGCATTATGCATTGCTTTTATTGGCCTGGAATTGCAAAAGTTGATGATGCTAACTACATGGTAAACATAATAAGCAGGAGGCAGGGACATGAGTTGCATCATTTTAACATAATAAAACCTTATCATGATAGGGAGGCCCTGGTGCTGAGTATTCACAGTGAGGAGAATTGGTGACTGATCTTCTCATGGAGGCTTGGACTGACACTTCTGTGGGAGAGTTAGCAATATCTCAGTGGCTGTCCCCTATTCAGGTTAAAGACTTACGAGCAGTGTTACAGGAATTTGTGGGCATGTTCACTGGGAAACCTGGGTATACTAACCTCATGCAGTACCATGTGGATACAGGACCTCAGGGGCCTATCAAGCAAGTTCCTTATAAGGTGCCTGAGTGAGTCATACAGACTTTAGAGGAGATCAAGGAGATGTTGGAGCTGGGGAATTCAGGAGTCCATTAGTTCTTGGGTTTCTCCAGTAGTATCAGTTCCAAAGAATGATGGAAGTGTTACATTCTGAGTAGACACTGAAAGTTAAACAGATATACAGAGCCAGATGCATAACCCATGCCTAGCATAGATGAAGCCTTAGAACAACTAGGTGGGGCTAAGTATCTGACCACTATTGATCTGACCAAGGGATGCTGGGAGGTGCCCTTGAATCCTATTGTTAGACAGAGGTCAGCTTTTGTAACACCTTTTGGATTATATGAGTTTACAAGGATGCCCTTTGGGATGAAAAATGCCCCGGCAACCTTCCAGAGGTTAGCAGATCATATCTTAGTAGGAGCATTCCTAGGAGCAGCTGGGTGCTATAGGAAATTTGTGCCCAACTATAGTATAATAGCTGCATCCCTTACTGACCTAACAAGGAAAAACAAACCAGATAAGGCAGTCTGGACCCCAGACTGTGAGAAGGAATTCCAGAAGCTTGAAGAGGTTTTGGGAAGACCACCAGCATTAGCCAGTCCAGATTTCAGCAATACCAATGCAGAAGGATTTTCAAGACAGGGTATTGGTTGATACATTTTCAGTCAGCCCCATTTTCTCAAGTGACAATTTACTAGGGCCAGTTTAAAATCTAGTGTGAGTCTTTAAAGGGGGGGGGTGTGAGGATATCAGATGTTGTTATCTGTTCTAGCATGTCTGGCTGCAGTTTTGTAAATACTTGTAAATTATTATAAATCACCCTGTGTTATGAATGCCAGCATGACTAGCTGCAGTTTTGTAAATACGTTTCTGTGTTTCTGATTGTTTCTTTGATTTGGGTAAGATGTTTGAATCATCAAACAGTGTTCTTCTGGCTGACCAAATGTAAGTCTTTTAAAAAGAATTCTGAATGCAGGTTGTGCCAGTCAGCTGATCTAGAGTGATGTCATCGTGTGCTAGAGCTGAAAGGAATGTAATCTCCACAGAAAGTGTTTTTGTTTACTTTTCAAAAGTCTAAAATGAGAGAGTAATTCTCATAACAGATTTCTGTGACTTTTAAAAGATGCTGCTATAAAAATAAAAAAAACAGGTTCTATGTCAGTTGAGTTCAGTATAGCTGAGTTGTAGCAGTTGTTGTAGTATTCAGTTGTTGTTTTCCAGACTAGTAGTTATCACTCAGAGTTTTCCAGAGCTGTTCAGCTGAAATAGTAGGAGTTGCTATTCCAGTCACTAAGGAACAGACAACAGCCTGAAGAGTGGACATATATTCTTATTCTGCTTACAGAAGTAAGAGTGTAATCTTGCCTTGGTGAGTTAATTAGATTAGACAGGGACATTTAATCTTTAGACAGTTAGTGATCTACACGTAGATAGACTTTTTCGTCAGTATGAAATTTATCCTACAGTGTTATTTTCATAATTCCTGTGTGTGAAACTCTGGTTTAGTTTTATTTATTAAATATTTTACTACTTTTTATTGTGGCTGGGTATTGAGAAAGTACTTTTAGTAACCTGTGAGTGTTTATGCTTATTGTGAAAACACCAGGGTCACTCTGAAAAGGCTTACTGCTTGGATTATATGCTACCTTACATATCAAGATTTATTTTACCCAATAAAATTGAACATCTCTTTTGAAGGGTATAGTGGTAGTTTTACTGGTGGCAGACTTACAATGTAATTTGGGAAAGAGGACTTAGCAGGTAAATCTTTGCAGTCTTTCCTAAGAGTGTTTTTATGTGTCATTATCAAATATTTAAGAGTGAGTGTGTCAAATTCCTGGAACTGGGATACAGTGCTCCTGCAGTGGTTAGCAAGAAAACTTATTTGGGGACCTGGTGTGAAACATATAAACCAGTCCCAGGTTTGGAGCCTCTTCCTAGTGTACCCTTAGGGAAAATTGTGTGTTCTATCCCTGCTTTAAGTGGTGGTCCCTTACAGGTGCCAGTGGTGAGGATTTAGGCTCCTTATTTACTGCCCCGGGTTTAAGTAGGGGGTCATCAGAAGGTGGTTTGTATAGCCTTACTACTAAAATAAACATACAGTGAACACTCCAAAGTTATGATAATCTTTGCTCCCAGTGGAACATTCAAAGATCTTCCTTTGAAAATTTCTGTAATTACACTGTGTGATTAGCAGTTACCCCTTTATTGATTGTGTATCTGCCAATCCTCTTCTCTACCTTATCAGCACAGTAATGACATAATGTTGGATAGGTAATAGCAATAATGCACAACCCTTAACTCTAAACCAAGTCCTTTTCTAAATCCAGAGCACTTCCATCATTGGAGTCATGGCTAATATTTACAGAATCTTAACACCCTGGGTGGTCACCACCTTACTGTTGGCAGCTGTGAGATTTCAGAGGCAGATCTCCTATGTTTATGAGTAAATTGTCTATTTCCTGAATTAGAGTTATTGGATTATGAATAACAGTAATGGATGTATTCCTGCTGGGAAGGACGAATGTCCAGGCTGTGGACCATCTCCACCCAATATAACTCATAACATATTGGACTGCCCCAAAATTTTGGCTGCATGGGAAACAGTGGTACAACAGCTGCATGACATCCTAAGACTCACAATACCTTGTTCCAAACTGACCCTTTATTTCACTTTATAGTAGTTCATGGTAGACAAAATAACATATATGAGAAATGTATACCACAAGTTTCCATAGCAGTAAGAGCATATATCACCTCTGAATGGAAAACCCCAACTCATCTCTCAAAACAGAAACTAAAAAGTTGGATAATTCAGAGAGGAGATGTTTTTGTGGCATCTCAGCTAAAGTATCAAGGGTGTTAAACCTCTCACCTAGTGCACAGCTCTGGTCATCTATTACTAGCCTATGGTTCATATTAATACATAGCTTATAATCTGGTTTGGAACATTATCCCTTTAACATACTCACTTTGCCTTGGGGATATCAGGAATTCACCCTGTATTCCATTCTCACCAATTTTCTATCAGTTGTTCTTGGTGAAGAGCAAATGTAATATGTATGTAATATATAGTGCTTATATTGACCTCCTATCACTTGTCATTTCCATGGTTGTAATATCTTGTTTTGTTTCAGGCATATACATAGCTATGAACTGTTGTTTTCAACTGTGAATGCAGGAACTATTAGATTGGCTAACTATACCCACAGATGGTGCAGTGGTGCAGCAGTAGCATTGTCGCCTCACAGCAAGAGACTTTCCAGTTTGATTCTTGGCTGGGGTGCCTTCTGTGTGGAGTCAGCATGTTGTTTGTGCGTGTTTCCTCTGGGTGCTCCAGTTTCCTCCCATGTTACAATGTCATGCATCTGTAGCATTTTTCCCTGGGCCTCTGCTGAAAATTGGCTTCTTTCCAAGTCAGACTTTCCTGGTAAATAAATGTCACAGCCATTTATTTATTTATTTATTTATTTTTATTTTACATTTGTTAACCGGGATGGTCCGACTGGATACATGTCCTTTTTCAGCGGAACATTGATAATTAGGTACAGTAAATGAGCTGAAAGAACTTAACAAAAACATAGGCTATTTACATACAAGTACAAGACTGCCATTACTATTTCTGAGATTACTACAAATGTAACATTAATAACATATTAGCAAGGACGGTAGGCAGTATAATGACATAGAGTTAGACAGGATACATATTTCTTTATCACAGTATACAAAGTACTTATCATCTTTGCTAGTTGTTTATGTTTTAGTTAATGGCACAGAGCTATTTATTTTTTCGATTGCCTGCTTTGAAATATTGTGCACTGAAATTCATTGTTATGTTTTAGAAAATAAAGTTCAGTTTGTTAAAATAAATGAAAGAAACAGCAGAAGACTAGCTTTCAGAATCAAGTATATTAGATAAAAGTTTGCCAAGGTCCCCCAACAAAGACAGGAGATACCTGCTCATATGTATATGATAAATGAGAGCACAAGAGTCCAAAATAGAGGAGGTGCACATCCTTTTTTCATACTCATTCATAGACCTACTATCTTTACCATTAGAAAGGGCATTTGTAGAAGGCAGCAGCTTAGCAGGCTGATCAGATTCCATGGAAATGACAGCAGGGTCAAATGAGGGTCTCTTATATAAATATTTATGGGAGTCTGGTAGTTTATAAAACCTGTCAGGTTACTTGGGGGCTTGATATTAGTTCTCAGCACTCATAAAAGCTGTGACAAAGGTATCTTGCAAAGCTTTTTGTACCAGAGGGATAGCAGATGGATTTGAGACTCCCATGTACATCAGGTTATACTATATTTTTTGCATACAGGTTTGCATTCCCACTGAACATTTTGTATAATTTTCAGTACCATATCTTCATAGGTTCATAGGTGTGTACTAGGCAAATGGCCCTGGAGCCTTTATAAGCCTAGCCCATAGAAGTGCCCTGCCATCGTGCTGCCCTACATTAGTTCCCAGTGTCTCTATCAAGTAGAGCCACTGGAGCGATGCCCAGAGTAAACTTTCTATTACCCATCCACTCATCAAGATTTCTCTTGATGAGTGACAGCGAGGTGCTCTGCTTGACATGTATGGGAAGTCTATTCCAGAGTAAGGACAGTCTCTGGGTTAGGAACGTGTCCCTCCAGCATGTTCTATTGATTGTGGTAATGAGGTTGAGGTATCTGGAGTGTGTGGTGTGGAGGGATTGAGATTTCTTTAGATGCAGCATTTCTAACAGAGATGTGGCTTTGTAAGTCAAGCAAGAATCACCTCTAATTAGGCGATATGAGACAGAGAATAGCTGGAGTCTTTCAAGTCTGTCTGTGTAGGACATGTGTTTAATGCCTAGGATCTTCTTTGTGAGGTACTTCGGTGGCCTTTCCAGCTGTTGCAGCTGTCTAGTGAGGTACATGCCAAATGGAGTATTATACTCAATGATTGGTCTAATGAGGGAAGAGTAGAAAGGGATGATGATCTCTTCCTTCCTAGATGCAGAACTCTTGGACTTTGTGACCACAGTGGCAATGTGGTGGTCGAAAGAGAAGTTGCTGTGAACCTGCATCCCCAGATCTCTTATAATGCCTTCAGTGTTCAGTGGGCTCCCGTCAATGTGGTAATTAGTGGGAAATGAGTTTCTACCAAAGGGGATGATGACACATTTTTTGGCATTAAGCTTAAGGCCATGGTTTCAACACCAGTCATTGGTCTCAGTGAGGCCTTTCTGTAGGATGTCTGCATCACTTGGGGAGTTAATAATGGCTCCCAACTTTCAGTCGTCGGTGAACTTGGTCAGAAAGAGTCCCTTTGTGTTGGCCTGGACTTCTGAGAAGTAGATGCCAAACAGGAGAGGACCCAGGACTGATCCCTGTGGGACTCCACTCATGACTGGTCAGCAGTCTGACTTGGAGTCTACTACTTTCACACTGTGTGTTCTATCTGTGAGCCAATTTTCAACTCACCTAGTGATATAGGAGTTGATGCCTAGTTTGGTGAGTTTATCAATAATTCCTGAGTGAGGAATGGTATCAAAGGCCTTGGCCAGATTAAGGTAGGCTGTATGCACTGCTTTACATTCATCTACAGCCTTGGTGACTGACTCAAAGAAGTCAACCAGGTTGAGCAGGCATGACCTTCCTTTCACAAAGCCAAATTGCATGGGGTCTAGAGTTTGGAGATTTCCTATATCTTGTTAACCAGGACCATGATGATGCGCTCCATAGCTTTACATATCAGAATCATCAGGCTAATGGGGCGATAATTCCCAGGGTCTATAGTTTCTCCCCCTTTATGGAGAGAGATGACTGTAGCAGTGTGCCATTCAGTATGGACAAAGCCTGAGGTGAGGCTATGACTGAACATGACACACAGATGTGGTGCCAGTTTGCTTTGTAGTTCATGTAGAACATAGCCAGGGATGTTATTGTGTCCCATGGAAGCTGTATTATTGGCCTTGGCCAATGCAGCTTTAACCTGTGCTGCAGTAATGCTGGGTACCTGGCATTCTTCCGGTATTTTGATTGGTCCTTTGGGGGGAGGGGTAAAGTTGGCACTGAATCTGTCGGCTAGTATGTTGGCAATATCTGTTGGCTCAGTATAGGAGATACCATTGTGCAGTAACTCAGATCAAATCTGGGTATTGCTATGGAGGTTCTTGATATAACTATAGAAGGCTCTATGATTGTTTTTAGTGTCTGCTACAATTCTGCTTTCATACCTGGCTTTAGAGGATCTGATGAGGGATCTCAACTTTTTGTTGAGACTAATAAGGGAGTGTTTCCAGTCTGGGGACTTCACGTCTTTCTGCAACAGTTTCTTCCTTCTGTTTATAGTTTATTAATGGCAGGGGGCCACCAGATTGGCTTCCTTTTTTTGGAGGAGACTGTCTTGATTCTGTTGGGTATGGCTAGTTCCATGCATTTATGTAAATGTTCGTACAGTGCATTGCTGTATGATTCGGCAGTCATGCATCTATTTTCCATTGGCATGGGTGCTGTGACACCTCTGTTTTTAGTAGTCCAAAGTCAGCTTTGGAGACATTTTTCAAGGTGGATACCTTTGTGGGGAGTGTGGGTAAGATGTGGATTTCCATTGTGATTAGTTTGTGGTTGGATCTAACTAGGGAGGAACTGACTATTGGTGTAGAGAAATGGTTGGCTATGTTAGTAATAACCAGGTCAAGGATTTTGCTTCCTCTAGTGGTGGTAAAAATGAGCTGGTCCAGAGCATTGGAACTGATTAATTCCAGGAAGCATTGGGCCAGTTCATTGGTGCATGAGTATTTTTCCCAGCTGATGGAGGGGTAGTTGAAGTCTCCTAGTATAAGAGTGTTGGGTTGGACCTTTATAGATTCCAGGGTGCTTAGAAACGTGGAGTGAGAATTTAGGGACATGGTTGGGGACCTATAGCAAGCTAGGACCTGGATCGCCATCTTACCAATGTTAGCTGTCAAAAACATACACTGCTAAGCAGCCAAAAACAGAAACAACACAGCAGACAAAAGCGATTGAACCAAATAGTTTTTAGTTACACTATCTGGTACCTTGGCTATTCGCCTTCAGGGATACATTCATGATTAGATTCACACATTTTATACCAGGTTTACCCCATCAACAATTATATTCTTAAAGTGATATGTTACACATATTTGAACCATTTACTAACTACAATGTATTCATATTATTAGCAAAACATGTTCCCTTTTTAACTTTATATCACTTCTAAGTTATATAATTTATAAACATGTCTTTTGTGTATATTTTGTCAAAATTATGCTTGGCTTCAACACTTATATTAAATATTATATAACGCACATTAAAATTTCCTATCTAAATTATATATATAAATTATAAAGTGCCTCTGTCTAAAGTGCCTCTAGCTTAAGTTGGCCTCTAAGTTCAGACCCTTGGGATGGACAGTTCTATACTTTAAAATCAATTTGCTCTCCAATAAGTTTAATTTCTGACACAGGTCTCTCCCCCTAGTTAAATTAGGCTGTGCTAATATACTGAAAAAGAAAGAACTACCATTTGCTTCATATTCCTTAATGAACTGTTTTCCAACTGGAGTATTAACATTTCCATTTTGTATGTCTCCCAAATGTTCCAAAATTCTACCCTTCACCACCCTTTTTGTTTGTCCAATATACCATTTGGTATTCCTGCATCCAACACCCCACTATATACACTACTCCACATGTATTGCACTTAAATCTCCCCTTAGATATAAATCTGCTTCCATTAATTACACTACCAGAAATATTCTTCACCTTACTGCATACCTTACATCGACCACAAGCAAAAGAACCAACCTTATATTGAGGCACATTGTAAATTGGCATATTCAACATGGAATCTTATTTAGATGAGGCAGCAAATGTTCAACATAGGCCTTTTAGAAAACCTACTGCAGTAAATAACTTTCTGTACGTTGAGACCATGCATCCCCCCACCTTATAAATTCACTACATATGGGTGAATTTCAACAAATACTTCTGAGAGCTCTAGCAGAGGTACATTTCTATCAGAATGCAAGAATAGATTAGTTAAAAGAGGGTATTTAGATAGTATTTTAGAAAGAGCTTTAAGGATTATTATTGAAAGAGAAGATGGAGCACATGTGGACTTTAATAAGAAAGAATCATGCGCTATAAGAAATCGCAAGGCTTCTTACTCTGGTGAGGACTTATATTTTGTCTCCAGATTTTCTCTGTTTTCGGAAACTATGAGGAAATTAATTATGGAGAATTGGCACAATGTTGGTTTAGATGAGACAGCTGGAGAATTGTTCCCAGGATTAGTAAAGTTTTCTTACAAAAGACACTTGAATTTAAAAGAGTTGTTGAATATGCCAATTTACAATGTGCCTCAATATAAGATTGGTTCTTTTATTTTATTTTATTTTATTTTATTTTACATTTGTTGACCGGGCTAGTCTAACTGGATACATGTCCATTTTCAGTAGAGGCCTGGGGAGATAAGCTCCATTAAGCTAGTAGAATGCAAAAGAAATAACAATGATGATAATGATTTACATAAAGGTACATTACAACAATAGACTTAAAAACTGTTTACATGAGTATCTGATACAAGATGTGTTGGCATTATTACAAGATAGAAAGAGATAAAAAGTAATTAAAGATGTAAAAAAAAACAATTCACACAGTAGAGAGCTTAATACTCATCACAGAGAAGGCTAGCAAGTAATATCATACTCTGGGAGATAACTAAGAACACTCTAGATAACATGATTTTAGGTAGCTTTCAAATTCTACAAACCAAGTGAAAAAAGTAGCAAATATATGCATGGTATACACATGTAGAGCAGTTATTTTGTGGGTTTATACTCAGGGATAGTTTCCCAGGAAGACTAGGCTAGAAACAGCATTCAGTAAGTTTACTGGTCCCACTATCTGAGGTCAGGAGAGGGGTATGTAAAGAGGGCAGAGAATGATAGAGATAAGGATATGGAAAGAAGGAGGTTATTAGCCAGGGTTAGTACATGGACATAGCCATTGTGTTTTAAGGAATGTTTTAATTGCTTCTTGAAAAGTGGTGTTTAAGAAAGGGATGATAGTTCACTGGGAAGCCTGTTCCAAGTTTTTCCCACAGAGTTATAAAAAAGACAGTCGCCTGATTTATTGTTGGATTTATGGATGGCCACTAGTAATTTATTAGCTGAGTGTAGGGTTGTAAGATTTTTGTAAGGGGTGGTAAGGCTACAGGATATTGGGAGTATTACTGGGATGATGTAAAATTTTTTGGGGGATAGTAAGTTGCTGAAATAGAAGCAGATTTTGCTGTTCCAGCCATCTTAGCTGTTTAAGATTTTGACAATGGTGGGTTCTAAATGGGAAGCCAGTGGAAAATCTGGCAATGTTATAATAGGAGGTTGCCAGTTTATTGAGGTTACTTTTGGATAGATTAATATAAATGTGGGAGGCATAGAGGAGGGTGGAGATAAGATGTGTGTGGGCGATGGTAGTTCTAGCTAAAGGAGTAAGGAAAGGTTTAATTCTGTAAAGGGAACCGAGTTTTCTATTAACTGATTTAATGGTTAAGTTAATGTGAGAATCAAAGTTAAGGTTGTGGTTGATTGTTACACCTAAAAGTTTAGTGGTTGGGTCAGGTGCTATGACAGTACCATTATTGGATGTAACTGTGAAATCAATAGGGGAGAACTTCTGTGTTGGAGTGAACAGTAGTAATTTAGTTTTTTTTTTTAGGGTTTAGGAGGAGACAGCATTGAAGGAACCAGTTTTCTACTAAGTTAAATACTTTTTGGGTGATGGACTGGAGTTCAGCAGAAGACGCAGCAGCATTGCACTGCCTGTGTGTCTAATGAAAGTGATTTAGGTATATTTATAAGTAACTGACGGTTAACCATATCGAAAGCTTTAGAGAGGTCAGTAAAGAGCACAGAGGAAAGCATGTTGTTATAATGATTTTTATTAATGCAGTCAGAAAAGAATATGAGTGCAGTGGTAGTACTATGGAATGGCCTAAAGCCATGCTGACAGTCAGCTGGTAGGTTATTTTGGAGAATGTGATCAAGTAGTTGCCGGTGGATACATTTTTCCATGATTTTTGCTAATGGAGAGAGTAAGGCTATGGGACAAAAGTTTGAGAATTCAGTTGAGTTACAGCCCTTATGTAGTAGGATAATAAGGGAAATTTTCCAGAGAGATGGGATGGAACCTTCAGTAATGGTTCAATTTACTAGGCTGGAAATGGGGTAGGCAAGCACTCTTGCTGCACTTTGCAGATATTCAGCTGGTAGCAGGTCAGCTGAAGGTGTACATGGTTCAATTTTATGAAGTAGGGTATAGATGAGGGATGTTGGAACTGGTTGTAAATGAAATGTAGGAGGTAATCTAGTTGAGGAGGGAGGCAAAATTGAGCTAACAGGTGGTAGGGTATTTGCTAGAGATTGGATGTTTTCAGTAAAAAAGTTGTTGAAAGTATCAGCAACCTGGTTAGGAGAGTTATGAGAGAAACCAGAAGGGGTTGGTGTCTTGGAGTGTCCTGGGTGTAGGAGTCTACTAATACCTGATCAGATACTTTGTGGTTTCTACTGATGGGTTTACTGGAGTTTAAAGTAAAAGTTTTTTTTTGTCAAGAAGTATTGATTTTTTAGTGGTATTCCTCAGTTGTTTAAAGTTTTGATGATCGAGTGGGTTTTTTAGTAGTTATCCATTTGTCCCAAATGTTGTTTCTCAGTAACATTTTAAGCCTTGTCTCTTTTGTGAGCCAAGGAGCAGTTTTGCTCCTAGTTCTGACAGTGCAAGTGGGGTCATGGTATTCTATGATTTGTAAGAATTTAGAGTTAAAGTATGACACTGCTTCATTGAGAAGGAAGTGTTTTAGGGTTGACCAATCAGAAGCTTTAATTTCTGCTTGGAAGCTTACTGGGTTAAAATTTTTGTTGTTCCGGGTAGTTCTAAAGATGGTTTGGTTGGGAATAAATGTCTTTTGCCTAATTATATAAGTAAGTGAGCGGTCACTAATGTCATCAGGAAGGATACCTGCTATATATGAGAGGGGATGACTATTTACTAATATCCAGTCTAAGGTGCTTTTTTGCTACTAGGTTTATGGATTCTGGTGGGGGTGGTGATTGTTTGGGAAAAGCCATATAGGTTTATATGGGTAGTTGGTTTGGCAGAAGTACAGCTATTCCAGTCAATATTAAAATCACCAAGCACTATGGTTTCTTGTGGGAAGAACATAGAGAGCCAGCTGAGGGCACTTTCAAGGGTTGTAATATTATTGCCTGGAGGAAGGTAGGAGCAAATTATATATATGGATTTGCTGACAATAATCTGAAGCTTAGAAATAAGGATTTCAACATTACTAGGTGAGTGTAGTTGAACATCTAGAGAAGTAACCTGTAACTCCAATTTGTACAGTATTGCCACCCCTCCACCATTTTTGGTTATACGGTCTAATCTCAAAATATAACCAGGTAGGGTGATTTCATTGTCTTGGGTTACTGGTTTTAGCCATGTTTATGTTAGACATAGGATGCCAAATGAATGTATGTCTAACAGTGCATGTAGCTGGCTAATTTTATTGTTTAAGCTACGTATATTGAGATGAGCTATAAGGAGAGAATTGGGAGTACTAGTGGGGGTGAGAAGGGTGGTGGGATGTAATAGCTGGGGGTCTGTGGTGATGTTGTTGTTTGAGCCTGGGTTTGGATTGATATCACCATGTAGTAGAAGGTGTTGTTGAAGACTGTGTGTGAGTTTTAGGAATTTACAGAATATACTTTGAGATTTTCTGGCTTGGAGATAATTAATATGGGTTGATCTATGATAATTCGGTAGAAGATAGGTTGATGAGGATGTTATGTTAATGTGGTTTTGTGAGGCTAGCTGAGTTAGTGGTATTTGTTTTAAGGGATGTTGAAATTCAGTATAATTTAGGTATTCATAGCAGGTGAGAATATAGGGTACAGATAGAGTGGCTAGAATTACAAGAAAGAGTAGCAGATTTATGTGTCTTGGCATGTAAATTATGGGCATAGTAAGGGGAAAAAGATAAGTACAGAAAGGAGGTTGGGGTTAATAGAGAGGTAGATTAGAGGGAGGTACTGTTTAAAGTAGAAGTACTAATGAGAAGCAGTAAGTAATTAGATGTGTAATTGTGTGATATGTAATGAGAAGGTGTGTGCTATTCGACAACACAGTAAGGGGAGTGTTTTTAGAAGTATAAGGTTAGGTGTACTGGGGGTGTGTGAGATTTGGGGGTAGGGTAGGGGAGTGGAGTGAGCCCGCAGGGTGATTGAAGCAGGTAAGGGCTAGTAAAGGAAGAGATTACACAGACAATCTCTGAGCAGCTGATTACTGAGGTGCTTTTGGTAGTTCCAGGTGAGTGGGGAGTGCTAGTACAACTGTTTGGTTACAAGGGATAGTAGAGTGGAATAAGGGGAATTTAGCTAATAGAGGGGGAAGTAATAGCAACAGTCAGTTACAGCAAAGAAAAATTAAATTGTAGTCTGGAATTTAATATGAGAGAGAAGGGATATGTGATGTGGCACAAGCCTAGTTTAGCGTGCCACCTAGTCGGCAAAAGGTATATTTCAGTAAAGCTAGTGAAATAGAGAAATAGAAAAGATGGCTCAGGTAATAGATACAAAGGAGATAAGACTAAATTCTTATGGGGTAGAGCGGGGTATGGCTGCTGGGTACCTGGCTCAGGAGTGTGACTTCATACAGACACTAGTTTTTTTTGTTTTTTAAAATACAGTTCAGCTTCACAGTTTGGTCAAGTGGTCAAACGTACTTTGTTGAATCCTTTGGAAGGAGGGATTTTGAGTATAGGATGACAAGTTTCTTTAGGGATGCAGATGAGATGGCTTAACTTATTTGTAGGGGGTCCTTATTGACAAGGCAAGTAGGTTCTCAAGTCTTAATGCAGGCTAAGAGGTTGAAAGCTAAGTAGGTTAGAGAGAAGAAAATAAGTGATAAGACAGCAGTATTTTCAGTTTTGAGCATATACAATTTAGGATGCAACACAGCTATTTCAGTGATAAAAGGCACCTTAAACACATACACTTACTGAGATAGCAACAATTTACACAGGAATACTACTGTAGCTAGGGCTATAAGATGTAGGCTCGTGTTTTATGCTAATCACAGCTATGCAAAATAAGGGAGAGACACAGTACCCATTAGTTTGGCACACACTGGCCATGTAATATCTAAAAAACATCAACAATCTAGTTAAGTCCTCATTAATACAAGTGAATATTAACAGAGCAACTCAAGGACTACTAGTATGGATGTAGGTATATCTAAAATAACGTCTAGAATATGCACTATAACAACAAAATACAACTGTGTCCCCAAATACAAATAAGTAATGCCAGAGTGACTCAGGGACATCTACTATGAGTGTAGTTAGAAGCAGGCCCATGAGATAAAAGCATTTGACTACTTGCAACACCATGTTATAACCCAGTTACTCATACCATGGAGGCAACATTGTAATTTAGTAGACACGATTTGGACAAAATGACCAAGAAAGTACAAGAAATGGCTACAAGAATTAATTGCTCCCACAAAATATAAGCCATAAGTTCTTTACCAAAAATAGCCAACGCACTCTATAAATTAAGTTCCAATAAGGAAGGCAACATTCAGTTTCAACCCAAGCACCAGATTTAATCTTAACCCTACTGAGTCTAAGAGCAGTCCACTTCAGTTAGAAGGCAAACTATATTCCAGAAGCATGGGTACTGCCTATATGTATTGTCAAAAAGATAGCAGTAGTGCTCAGATCTTATCTATCCCACAGTATCATTTCATGGATAATGTGAGTCAAGATACGCTAAGCGGGGACCAAGATTAATTCTAAGGGTGCCAGGCCTAGGTGATTAGTGTAAGCACTTAAGTTTAGAAAAAAAGTTCTTCAATCTGAAGCGAAAGAGTTGCCGATGTAAGGTATGCAGTAAGGTGAAGAATATTTCTGGTAGTGTAATTAATGGAAGCAAATTTATATCTAAGGGTAGATTTATGTGCAATACATGTGGTGTGGTGTACATAGTGGGCTGTGGATGCAGGAATATCAAATGCTATACTGGACAAACAAAAAGGGTGGTGAAGGTTAGAATTTTGGAACATTTGGGAGACATACGAAATGGAAATGTTAATACTCCAGTTGGAGAACATTTGATTAAAGAACATGAAGCACATGATAGTTTGTTCTTTTTGTATATTAGCACAGCCTAAATTAGATAGGGAGGAGACCTGTGTCAGAAATTAAACTTATTGGAGAGCAAATTGATTTTGAAGTATAGAACTCTCCATCCCAAGGATCTGAAATTAGAGGTCAAGTTAAGCTAGAGGCACTTTAGACAGAGGCACTTTATAATTTATATATATAATTTAGATAGGAAATTTAATGTGAATTATGTAAGAATTTATATAAGTGTTTAAACCAAGTATAATTTTGACAAACTATACACAAATGGCATGTTTATAAATTATATAACTTAGGAGTGATATAAAGTTAAAAAGGAAATATATTTTGCTAATAATGTGAATACATTGTAATTAGTAAATGGTTCAAATATGTGTAACATATCACTTTAAGGATGTACTTGTTGATGGGGTAAACCTGGTATAAAATGTGTGAATCTAAGCATGAATGTATCATTGAAGGTGAATAGCTGAGGTACCAGATGGTATAACTAAAAACTATTTGGTTCAATAGCTTTTGTCTGCTTTGTTTTTTCCAGTGTTAGTTGCACCTGAAGTATCTCAGATGCATTATGCTGGTCTACTAGTCTGGAGATGTGCATATCCTTTATGAATATGGAGGCACCACCACCTTTGGAGCTACAGTCCATGTTTCAGGGCCATAAGGTATGGAATGAGTTATAGCCTGGTAGCGCAGGGGTGCTTTTTGCAGCTTTAAACCAGGTCTCCGGTACAGCACAAATGTCAGTGTTCTCCATTTTGAGGAGTGCTTTGAGCAAGTGCATCTTGAGATTAAGACTTCTAGCACTGAGCAGCATGACCTTCAGATTGCATTTATTTATAGCTGTTACAGTGGTAATTTGGTCTTTGGAACACCGCCTAAAAAGGCACTATAGGGGAGCCAAGACCTTAGCCACTACCTAGAAACCCAGGGTTGACAGATGCAGGCCATCTCTGGCAAAGCATTGAGGTCTGTCAATCATGTCATCCCAAGCAGACAGATACTGGGTCCTCTTAGAATGACTCCTGAAATTTACCCAATTGTTGAAGTCAATCATTTTTTTTTTTTTGTACTGCAGTATCATTCTTGGTGATGGTAGGATACTGCTCATGGCTAAGGTCATATCTGCCTGGGCCACATAATCCGAAAGCTCCACCATGCCTCTTTTCATGTAGTCCAGGGAGGTGAGTCATACTTGTACTTGTTGTGGAGTGACCTGAGTGCGTGTGTTATGTGTCAGATTCTGGCACCTGATAGACAGCTGACTGTTACCTTCTCCTTATTTAACCTAGTGAGTGGGACATCTGTGTGCCTCACTATTGAGTCCACTATGATTAGTGTATTGGGCAAGGTGTTTTGACTTAGGGGCTTAGGCTGAGGGGCACACTGTGGAGGTGAGCTATGTGTCCTCTGGTTTGTACTGTGTTGTGGTGGTCGAGTGCATTTCTGTCATGGCGGTCTCTGCTGTTTGGGTAAATTTCTATTAAGAGCCTTCATGAAGGTGGGTGTGTGGTTTGTGTTTTTATGTGAGAGATGTGATGGTGGGTGTTGTGGAGGGTTATGAGTTCCATGTGGTGTGGTGCAGGTGTTTATCTCCTCTCTCCTCCTCTCATCCTGCTTGTCTGGTCTTGTCTGGATAGTGCATGGCTTCCAGTTTGGTGATACAAGTGCATCTCTCACAAGTGTGAGTATTGGGAGGTAAGATGAGGGGGTTGTCTGTGTACATGAGCAGTTGCTACACTGCCTCAGAATTCCCAAGTGCACCAGGTTAATAGGAGAAAGCACATGGTACTGCCCTTTAATAATGTCAGGAGGGGTGGTCATAACTACTAAGTACTGGAGCTATTTCTGTGAAGAACAACTAGTGCTGATGGCACTTAGGTGTGCTGCAATAATTGCTACAATAAACCTGTTGAAGTGCAAAGCGATTAAGCTATTTGACATGCAAGAGAGAAAGAACTAGCAAGATTCAAGGGAAAAACTGAAGAGCAGACTTTCTGGGACCAGTAATAGTTTACCTCAGCTCGGCTCCGCTAAGCTGAGCTTAAACAAGTGTGAACCCATGCAAATGCGGCCTTTTAAACCAGAAAGGTCAAAGGGATGAGGAAAACTGCCCAAACATCCAATAAACTACAATTTCTGGGCCAGAAACCACTCCTCTTGTGGTTGGTA
Organism: Protopterus annectens; assembly: GCF_019279795.1. Classification (NCBI taxonomy): domain Eukaryota; kingdom Metazoa; phylum Chordata; order Ceratodontiformes; family Protopteridae; genus Protopterus; species Protopterus annectens. The sequence continues at coordinate 1,155,196,268 of NC_056732.1, read as the reverse complement.
GGCTACCTAGTGCTTACCACTCCTACTGATAAGCTAGACGGCTTCCCTCCAACACAGAAAGGCTTGGGGGGCTCAGAAACTTACAGACAGTCCTGGATACAGCAAATCGGTATCTGGACTAGACTAGTTACAGGAAAGGTGTGAAACAAGTGGCAACACAGGCGTTTAAACCAGAAAGTTGAAAGGGATGGAAAAACTGCCCAAACAGCCAATAAACAACAATTTCTGGGCCAGAAACCACCCCTCTTGTGGAAGACAGGCTACCTAGTGTTTACTACTCCCACTGATAAGCTAGAAGGCTTCCCTCCAACACAGAAAGGCTTGAGGGACTCAGAAACTTACAAATAATCCTGGATACAGCAAATCTGTATATGGACTAGACAAGTTACAGGAAAGGCAGGAAACAAGCTTTGAACTCTTTTTTTTTTTTTAACAGAAAAGCAGCTAAAACAGCAGTAAAAACAATTCAAATGCAGTGCAAGCTAGCACACTTGAGTGTATAGAAATATTAAAGCAAATACAGTTTAAATAAATGCAATTAAATTAAAAATGACTAAAAACAAGTGCAGAAAGCAGTAAACTAGGAAAAAATCAAAATGGGGGCACTTAGAGTATCACTTTCCCCTTCCTGATGCTCTTGCAGTTTGCAGCACAACAAAACTGGATCCACGGAACTTAAACAAGCGCACAGTCTTGAAGAAGAGTTCCACCCAATGGAGACTCCAGGGACATAATACCATCTTCTTTAGTTTCATACCCCACAGAAATGTGAATTTGAGAAGAGTAAACCAGTGAATCCCCCTCAGAACCTGCATCTTCCTCTTTCTCTGAAAAGTTCCAATATGTTTATTAGAGGGAAAAAGAAAGTGAAGGAAGGGGGGTATAAGAAATGAATGGAGGCTGAAGAGAGTCTAAAGCTCTAAATGGTCTCTACTAGAATTCATACCAGTCCTCAGAATGCCAGATAGCTGGAGGAAGGAGAGGTATGCCTATTCTTTTGCATTTTATGGGAGTGAGGAGTAATTTGCACAAATCAAGAGGCTCTGACCTCCTTACATACTTCATTGAGGGAACCTTGTACTTACCCCCCGACAAGTATCTGAAGAATGCTATTGAATCCTTCTGCAATAATCAGCCTCGGTTCCCACTTCGTGGCATGGGCAGCTAGCTGATCAGTCGGGGTGTACCTGCAAAGAGGCAATGCCTTGCTGGCCTCCCACAAGGTCATAACCCAGGAGGTATCCAAAGCATCCAGATAGCTTAGGGACTCATAAAGAGATTGATTATATGAAGAGATAATCAAGGCATCAGGCTTTGTCTTTTTAAGGTTCTTTTTTTGCCTGATGCAGACCATTTTGGGTGTAAAACATCAGTACCGTTTTGATGAGTGCAAGATTGTTGAGTCTCTGGTTTTGAATGTAAATCTTAACATAAGACAAACAGCTCCTGAGGCTCTCATGGATGAAGGATTATCAGAAAGAACAACTTCTATAATTGTGACTGTCTCCTAGGCAAAAAAGGCATTAAGTATCATTGTCCATGTAACATATTTGCTTCCCAGGATCACAATTTCCTGTATTAGTTGTCATTAAAAAATGAATTTTAGTCAAAATAATGAAGAAGATGCAGACTCATCAAAGGTGAATCTTATCTGCCTATGTCAAATGGAACTGGCAATGATTGTACAACTGACAGACTGACAGAGAAATGTACGTCTCTTATGTATCTCACAGCCATGATGCACTTTGGTCATACATCAGATGTAAGGCTCAAGAAGAAGACATGGATATCCCTGGTAGGATATCTCATTTGCTAGTAATACTGCAACAGAGATAATATGAAGGACATTAGTGGTTTCCTAGTCTGACAATTTGTTGCATTGCAGATAACAGTGGATATTTACCAGGGTGATGTGGGCTTTGTTCTCCCAAGCAGGTGAAGGTAACCATAGTAGACGTGTTTAGAAGAAGGAATTTGCTGTAGGAGGGTATATGAGGCCCCTTTGCTGATGAAGGAGATCATGTCAGCCACCAGTGGTTTGCAGTTAAGGACTTGAAGCAGAAAAGCCATGAGAGCTGCAAGTATTTTGACATATGTTGCCCCTTGTGATTTGTTTTCAACTCACAGAGAATTAATTGACCATGAACAGCTCTCACCCAGTGAGAAAGAAATGGGCCAGTGGCTTACAAGAGGCTGGTGTTAGCAGGCAGTGCAGCAATAAGAAAAAAAAAGTAAAGCTACTGACAATCCTGAAAAGAATACTGAAAGAAAAATCAGATACAGATGAAGATCCTTCATGGACCAAATGGGCAGGGATGTCTGTTCTATAACATGGGACCAACCTTATCATATAATTAAACGTCTGTTAGATTGGTCTTGTCAAACAGAAGCTGCATATTAACCACTGATTAGTGAAACGTAAGCCCAGAAACTGGAGATCTGGTATGCAAAGACACTTCCTTACAAACAAGACTCACTGGAGGGGGGCGTTATATCAAGTCATACTACTCACTAAGAGTCTATGAAGGTTGAAGTGATGAAGGCCAATGCACAAATACCTTTTGTGCAGGCATTGTTGTACTATGCCCATAATGAGACCACTGGTGTGCTATAATGAACTTTAATGTACTGGGGGGAGGCAGGTTACTGCAGACCTTCCGTTTATGAAATACTTCTTTTTGTCCATTTTGCTAATGTGTATGCTGTGTGACCATATGTCTCTTGTAAACACATTGGCAACACAATGAGGTATATGATTTCTTGAAGTAGAATGTCTTATTGAAGTAAATCTATCTTCATATGGCAGACTATATGCTTGGCATCTGGTTCTTGAAAAGATCCTAATTGTAAGGATGGGAGCTCCAGAGATGGCCTGAGAATTTTGATTCTACCTTCAGAACAAAGAAAGGTTGATGTCTGCAGGACGTGTCACTGAAGCACAAAAAAATGAAAGACACATAGGGGCTGATAATTCATTCACTCTCTTGGCTAAACAGGTGTCCATTTGCTGCACTTTCTTTTAGGACATTCAGGCAGAGTCCAGGGGCTCAAAAGGGACCCTAAGTAAGGTGAGTAGGTCTAAGGTAAGCTCTCACTGTGTGATAGCAGGGAGCTAAACAGATGGTGGTCTATGCTTCTGGCTGTCATTGAAAATATGATGGAATCTCAATATAATTTAGGCAAAAGCCTTGCTTAGCCCAGGTATTGGGTCCAAAAGCTTCCATCTGGACCTACAGTGATGAGAAGCAATTCCTTTAAGTCTTCCATGATTCAAGAGTAACAGTACGGACGTTAGTGTGGGCTGGTCAAAAAAAAAAATACAAGACCCTTGTCTTAGAGTAAACAACCAAACATGGCACATTGACAAGTGTATTCCCTATTGATGGAATCTGTCCAGGAATCTAGCATGATGTTTATTGCCAAGACATCATAATAATCCTTGTTTAACAGTGTGTGCAATTTCAGACAATGACAATTTCAGCTTGTAGGTGATGGATCAGCACTTTCCACAGAATGCCCATGCATAGTGTGTGGGGCTATGGCTTGGACACTGACACTGAGATCAAAAGGGAGAACCGTTCCTGTCTTCATCAGTGAGGTGCAATCAGAATGACCTTTGGCCTTGACATCCTAATATTATTAAAAAACATCTGTCAAGTGAGAAATTAGTAGAAAGAAAAAGAGGAAGAAGAAGAAGGTCTTCTTGAAAATCTGGACTTGAGTCAAGGCATATTTGCCCAGGGCCTGGCTGGTGCTGTATCTCATTAAAACCTCTTGGTATTGTGCTTTGAGATTGGAGACCATGAGGTCTACCTGAAAAGGTCCCTGCCAAGGTCTTTAGCTACTGTAAGATAGATGGGCGGAATACCCATTTTCCTGGTCTCTCTGCTGAACTGCTTTGCCTTGGCACTGAGTGAGCGAAGTAGACTGATTGCTGTTATGTTGTGCAACAAACCAATGTCAAAGTCCACAACCATTCTCCTTTCTCGCAGAGGTAAAGTGATTCTTCTATCTCCCTGTGTTCTTTACTATGATACAACTGCTATTTTGCCTTCATTAATGTATATACTTTTGCCTTTGATATGTAAGGCAAAGTAAATGAGAGTCTGATTTACTGCCCTCATCTCCAGGACACTTATGTACATTTTGGCTCCATGTCAGTGGTACAAAAGGTAGTTCACTCACTTTTGTTGCAGAGGGTTGTGGGTTCTATTCCAACACCAGGGAGATGGATTACCAACACTGCAGTGCAGCATAATGGGGGTGCTGCACTACTGGGTGTGTCATCCTTCGGATGAGACATTAAACCACGGCCCCATCTGCTTGAGTTAGTGGCAGCTCAGGAGGATGCAAAATATCCCATATTACCTATCAAAAAGAGTAGGGGAAGTCCCTCAATGTTTTGTCCAAATTTCCCTTAGTATAAGTACCACTTCAGTTGTCACCTGAAAAGAGACGACTAACCTTGTCAACAAAAGGATAAATAAAATGAATAAATTTGGGACCACCATTCTTGCATCTGTACGTTCTATAGGATGGATACCCATCCAGAAAGAGATATGTATAGATGTATGGTTATATGTAGAAAACTTTCGTAACATGCCTCTTAATGTTGTTGTCCATCAACCACCAATGTAATTGTCTCTGGTCTGAGGTGATAGGGTTATGTGGCTGCATAAATCCATGAATGCTTTTGAGCTGGCCTTGATGGTTTTCCAGATGTGGCAGGGGGTCTAAGGTATAAAGCTGATGTACAAATATAGAATACTTAGTCATTTGAAGACACTTTGAAGATGAATGTGAGAGGTTTTGACCTGTTGGGTACTGAAATCCTTGATGGACTAAAGTCTTTAGGAAAGTTGTGTTTGAAAGACTTGACTTGAGTAGTGCAAGTCTGTGCACCAAGCATTCCATATCTAGAAACAGAGTGAGTCAAATAACTGCATTTTATTGGAAAATGATGATATCCCAGCACTAGATACTTACATACCACCAGAGACGTATGTCAGGCAGGTTTATATGAATGTCACTCAAATTAATCATTTATGTACAGCATGTTATGAATATCCTTCTTAGATGTCTGTCATGAGTAGGATCTCCTTAATGAAGACCAGGGGAGCAGTGGGGAGTCTTAATAGAAGGTAGGTGGATTAGTAGTACTCTTCTTGTGCTGCAAACCTGAGGGATTTGTAATGGCAAGATCTAACTAGAATGTAGCAGTAACCATCCCTCAGATCCAAAATGGCCAGTAAATCCTATAGTTCATTTTGCTATCAGACTTGAATGGAAGAATTCCATTTTGAACTTTTAGTAGACCAGGTACTGGTAGCTACTTTTAAATCCATTATGAATCTAAGGCCATGCAATGTTTTTAGGATGGGAAGAACATTCAGTGGGTTCCTAATACCTGTTTTATCAGTACTGTCATGATGGTCCTGGATTTCAAGAGAAAGGAAATGAACTTGTTCAATGCAGCTGACTATGAGCTGCCCCTTACTCTGGTAGTGCAAGTTTCTGGTAGGAAATTTTCAAAAAATTCAATGCATATTCATGAGTCATGAGTTCTCAGACTCTATTTTTTGAATGTCAGGTGCCCATCTAGAGTTTTGTGTATGTGGGAGGGTTAATTCTGCATATGGATCTGTTTCTTTTGCTCTGTTTTCTCTTGTTCTCAAAGTGAGAATGCTTTGGGTCTACTAAATAAACAGAAACATTATTGCAATAGTTGTACTAGAAATGATTGTACTAGTGCATTATTATTCTATTTTTCTGTGATCTGGACCCTCCAAATATGTGGCAAAAGGATGGAAGATAAGCTAAGCAGGTGGCTCTGTTCTGGTCCAGCAATCTGATGCCTCTCTGTTTTTTTTGTGTGTTTGAACAATCCATTTCTAAATAAGGACACTGAATATTATAGTCGTTTTAGCAGGACTGCTTCTATTTTAGGGTTTAGGTGAGTATTCCATGACCTTTAGGTGCAAGAACCTTTGCTCTTCGGCATACATAGGTATTATTTTAGAAATCAATTTAAATGAATCCATAGCAGAAATGGCCACAAATCTGGAATCTGGAAATATATAAGCCAAGGTGTTGTCATGTTATTTGTCTACATGCAGCCCAGAGTGTCCTCTGAAAAATCAGTACTGCTCTGATTCTAAAAAAAAAAAAAAAAAAAAAAACGGTCATTGCATGTTAGGCTGGCTATCTCAGAAAATTATTTTTCTTTGCTTTGTAGTCCTATTATCTGTGGAGGTAGGTAGTCCCAATGCAGAATCAGAGAGTAAAACATTTCTCTTTCTAGGAGCTGTAACATAGATGATCAGCCACAGGAGAAGAACACCAAATCTTGTTGAGAGACTGTCCCATTCTTTTCTATATGGACTATGGATGGCTAGTGAGTGCCACTCCTTCATAAGTACTGACTAAAGGAAATCAGACTAGCCATAACAAGTGTTGCTTTATTTCAAGGTGCAAGCATAGGTTATCATCCTGGACTCACTGTCTTTCAGCTACAAACTCAAGCAAATAGATATGATAATACCTTGGATAGATTCCTTGGAGGTTAGACTGGAAGAGAGAGAAATTTCCAGCAGGTCATCTATATCAAGGTTTGCCTTGGGAGGACAGGATATCTATTGTTGAGGTGTTTGGTGTCTTCTTTTGTGTTGTTTCCACTTAGAAGGAAAGAAAAGTTACAGAACAGTGTTCTCAATTTATTAATTGAGCCTGTAAAACTAATGACCATTTCTGCTTTTGACCTCTGACTTTGGCTATCCAACTTCTCCAATATTCAGAGTCACTAATATTAAACACATTGTCATTAGTAATAGTTTCATACTGTAATTGTTCAGCTAAACAACTAAATAACAGATGCACTCACTATCTAAATATTCACTTATCTTGCCATTTTATATCTGGATAGCACAGGAAAAGAGAGGCACTAAGAAGGCCAGAGGGCAACATGCTGGCCACCTCTTGTCTAAACAGACTTTTATGTAAAGGAGAAAATTATGGACCTTCTACAAGAGTGCTTAGAACATCTCATCTGAATCAGGGCAAGTCATACCTCTTAACCTCTTAACGCAAGTAATCTGGACAAAGCCAAAAATAATAGTGGGACAAAGGCCCAAAAATATGAACAATTTTTAAATATTACTCTTACAAACTTAGAAAGTTGCCAAAATGAATAGTGTTATGTTATCATACATTTTCGAAAAGATATGAAGTCTGAAACTGAAATGTCTGTCATTATTAAGTGAACTCAGTCCTCAATGATTTGCTAGAAAACCACGAATGTTATGAAAAACAGACCAAAAATATGATGCGAAAATCTGGACAACTGAGAGGTATAGGGCAAGTGGCTGATTCTATAGGACCTTGGTAAGATATGCAAAAAAAAATAATCAGTCTGCTCTTTCTAATCATTCCATTGGAGGAGGTAGCCATCACTTTACCAGATAAGATCAGGTGTCTAGCTGTGCCACAAGTTCTCTGTAACTCCTTAAATAAGTAGGATTCTCCAGTATGAAGTACATGCAAAGTGAGAATCCATAGTTTAAAGACGCATCTTTCCAGACTGAAAGCCATTGCAGATACTACAAATCCAGAATGATATGACTAGTATGGGAAGCAGTAGTCAAAATTCTATCCACAGACAGCCCCTGCTGCAGTCACTCCTAACTACCATACATAACCTTAAGGCAAAGGGCAATGCAGTAATCCAAATAGGAAGTAACTGACACATGAACAACTGTCACCATATCCAAAGATGGTATAAGGTGTTTGTTCCAGAAGAAGTTACTTTGATGGAAAATGTCTTGATGATAGCTAATGCCTGTTCATTTAGTGTAAATTTGTCAAAAAATAGAACATACAGATCCTGAACATGAAACACATTCTTACCTGCTATAACGTATGTTATTAAGAGAAAATGGTGGGATGAATACGCATAGCCTCAGTGTTTGCCATGTCATGCTTATGCATTTAGATATTTGTTTATTGGTATTTATAACTTTGGCACAGCACTGACCACATAGATCCATATCAGATTCTGTACAAGACTGCTTAGTGAATTAAGTGGCTAATATTAAGCTTCAACCCACGAGCAGCTGATCACAAGCAGTCTTCAATATTAGCAAAAATGAAAAGAAAATGATAATCATGGGACAACATTCTGACTGTCCAGAGATATATTAGTCTTGTCAGCCTTGAGGCATGTGAAGGGACATACTGCTAATCATAAATGTTCATTAGTGTCACATTGACGGTGAAAAGTTGCAGAATAATAGACCAACACCAAGTAAACTAATTCAAAGACAACTAAAGAAATAAAGTAATCATGACACTGACCTTATGGATGAGGTCCAGAACAGAAAAGAGCATGAAAAAAAAAAAAAAAAAAAAAACGATTTACTAGTAAGTAAAGTACAAAATATACATAATTGTGAAAAAAGATGGAGAACTGCTATAGCCTGGGCACTCAAGAAAAAAACAAAGAAAATCTACGTCATGGTGGCTGCCCAGTGAGCATGCACAAAGGAATCCCAACATGAAATTTCTGATAAAAGGTAGATAGCTTCCAACACCATACCAAACATGTCAGGGGCTCAACTGGGCATGTGTGAACTGGCATGGAATATACATATATGCACATGTATGACATTATGCACAAGTGACATCATATAAAAATGTTATTATCATCAGAAAATGAAGCAAGTTCAGCAATCAAATCAGGCAAGTGAAAGCACAGAATTACCAAAATAATGGCAAAGGGGAAACAAGGACCAGATATAAGACTGGACTGCTCACATGTCATATGGAGGTGAGAATGCAAGGCTGCCAGGAGACATACAGCAAGGGCCAAACAGCCAACCAAAGAAAACCAGCCCACATGTTGGGGGAAGGCAGTTAAACAGATGGTATGAAACTATATGCCTTTCACCAGCAAGTTGAAGACACCAAGCTGCTCCATCCAAAGCAGCCACATTTCTAAGCCACAAACTGAAACTGCACAAATTACAACCAGAAATCAAAATATGAAATAGCTGTGCTCAAAGTGTATGTGATAAAATGAGAAATAGAGATGAAACTAGAAATAAACGAAAAAAAAGGTACCAGGTCCCCAGCGAAAGTGCACCAAAAGTTTAATGAGCAGCAGGTAATACAAACAACGACAGTAAGGCCAACACAGTAACTTTTTTTTTTTACTGTGTTGGTCTTACTGTCATTGTTTGTATTACCTGCTGCTCATTAAACTTTTGGTGCACTTTCGCTGGGGACCTGGTACCTTTTTTTTCGTTTATTGGCACTGGTTGGTACCTGCCTTGGATTTTGTTTTATGAAACTAGAAATATAAAGGACGTAGTATCAATCTCACACAAGCATTGTTGTAGTTGGATGCTTCCAAAAACAAGAGGATTCAATGTCTATAGGGCATTTTATAGGCGGCAGGGAGGGAGAGAACAGAAAACAAATGCAAATTGTAAATGCATTCTATTGGTGGACATCTGTACCAGTGGTGAATATTCAGGAGCTGTAAGGTGAGATCAAGCTAATGTTGCCATAGCAAAGTCTCTAACAACTTCATGTGACTAATGTGCTTGTCTTCTTATATAAATGTAAGCTCCATTCAGTTTCTAAATTTGTTTTCATCAAATGCTACAATATATTGCTGTTTGTAAGCTAATTGTTTGTAACGTATGGCATATCATTTACATGTGATCAAGGCTGGCTTTTAGTCAATTGAGCCAATTGTGGTGCAATAGGACACCACACCTAAGGGAGCCCCACACTTGTCACTTCAAATTGCTGTCCAGAAACACCATATCCAGTTGCCTGAACTGGAGACCCCTTAACTTCAACTTGAGGATAGGGAAAAAAAGTCTTCACTCTAAAGATCCCCAAAAAGGGCTCTTTTACTTGAAAAAATCTAAAATCATCTTGCAGCAGTCAAACTGTCACATACTGAGCATTTCAGCCATTGCTGCAAATGGAATACCAGCACTTCATTAACAAATGGCTGCACTGCGTTCTCTTCACCATTGTCACCAGCCAATGGGGACCACTGGTTAACAGTTTCAACAGCAAATAAAAAGGTCTTCTCCTTGAAGACAAAAAGAAAAAAAATCTCTTCTACTCCGAGACCACTGCAAACAGCTTGATAGAAATGTAATAAGCAGCTTGCTACAGTTAACGGCCATAGGTTGCATACTATCAGTCAGTAATGCCAGACTTTATTGTTTCATACTTCATATTATCCAGACGTGTGTTGAAGCAGAACATGTTATTCTATTAACTTTTTTAAACTGAGTTAGCATAATAGTTTAAAATTGTCACTGAATTTGAACATTTGTTTTCCCATAATTTTGATTTTTGCTTTTGTCCAAAATTCCTGAGCAAAGAAGTTGACAGGTAAGCTACAAATGCAGTATCAACATTTCTGAATGAATGCTTGTACCATACCTGTCAGCTGTCCAGAATTTTGCAAAGTACCCAGATTTTTGCCTCATATTTTTGGTCTGTCCCTCATAAAATGTGTGATTTCTTTGCAAATCATTGAGGATGAAGAAGAGGTGTGGCTGGCTGGGTGATATGAAAATTGTGGCTTTGAGACTCCCCAAACATCTTTCAAATTGGGTCTTGCAGTTGCTAAGGCAGGCCCTGCATGTAATAAACCTCTACAGGAGTAGCTGTGTGATACTTAATACACTGAAAGAGCATGTTACACCTACTAATGGCAAGCTGTATTCTCAAAAGGGTGGCACACTACATTCTTAAATTCAGATGAGGATGTTGCAGTAATCTGAGGGGGAGCAAAAATCATAACTTACTGGACACAAACATCGTTTTTTTTGCTTTAGGCACTACAGTCTGTTTCCTGCTGAAGATATCTATGATATTTATTGGATTAATAAGAAATGAGCTTACCTGCAACACTTGAGATAATACAGAACTTGCAACGCAATCCCAATGAATGCACAGTAACTACATCATATAAAGTAAAAGGGAACATGCTGCACATTTTAAGTTGAATTTTACAAAAATATAATGGTTCTCTAACATATTATTTTAATAAGATAATGAAGAAAGACAGAAAGGCATAGCTTCAGTTATTTATTTGTTTCATTGCATACTAGAGAACACATGCCACAGAAAAAGGACACATAAGCAAATGTAGAAAAATAGTATAACTATATTGGCACAATGACTTGACTTTTCTGTTTTTATTATAATAAACAGTATTGGTAGCGAAAATAAATAAGCATACAAATTCACAGTGGCATAAAGCTTTACATTCATTTATCAGTGTATATTTGGGGTCATATCATTTCTTTGAAGTCATCTGCTTCTGTTGACTAATAATTAACAATTTTGGCACTCAGTGTCAACTTTCCAAATGTTCTGCTTTGATGTAATTTTCTTTTTCAGGAGATATGATCGCATAATGCAGGTGACAATGTCTGCAGCTAAACAGATTGCTAAACGAATATAGTTTTTCATTTACCTATGCTTCTAGTATTAGCTATTCTTCACAAAAAAAAAATGAAAGAAAGAGCTGCCATTTTTCTGACACCAGCAAAAGCTCTGTCTTACTGATAACTATTGATCTAGGAAATCATTACTTGGGTAAAATCTCAAACCAGCTGTACAAAAGATAACTGGCAAGAACAACATCTCCTGCATGTCTGTGCTACAGTTATCCATACTGCATTGCTGACACATTAATATATTGCATCTAAGGCATTCTGTCTGGCATACTGCTTCTAATGTAAAATATGATCTATAAGCAAGCAGTGCACTCTTTTCAGTCACCCAGCTACATCATTAATAAGGTCTTGCCGTTCCTAAACTGATGGTCACAATTCCACTGAAAACAAATACACTAGTTGTATATTTGCCACTTCCTGAGTTAAACTTTGACAAAATATAGCTATCTTACAAACAAGCACTGATTTTCTTAACTATTCTTTCCATATTTTTTAAAATATTATTCCCTAATTCTCCAGTGTTCCTAAACCAAGACATAATGAATTGGTTGTCAAAGAAGTCAAAGTCCTGTAACTGTTTTGAGATAAAGCTTGAGGTCTACAGAAAAAAAATCTTTATCGTTTGTAAACAGAGAATTGTTCATTCAACTAAGAAGTTGACCCAAATAAGCCTACAGATGATACAAAACCAACTTCCTAAAGGATTATCAATTCTCAGTTCAAAACAACGAGAAACAGTTCTGAGGATTAGCTAATAAAACAACTGGTTGAATCCCCATCCCCACACCAAAAAAAAAATCAATTAAAAGTTGACACAATATCCATGACTATAGGCTGTTTGATTCTACCTGACTGCTGAAATTAATTCTCCTCACTTCTTCACATCCATCTCTAAACTCAAGCAATAACCTAACAGAACTTATAGCAGACTACCTCATATTTCTGCTTCAAAAATAAATAAATAAATAAATAAATACATAAAAGATTAAATAAAATGAAATATGTTCAAATTTTCTTAGACAAAATCCCCACTGGGGGCTGATGGCCAACACCCCAGATTTATCTAACTTTCATATGTTTATGTCTTCCAAACCTTAACACATTTCTACAACCATTGCTTCACTAAATATATGCCTGAACAGAGGAAAAATGTGATAATTAAACCTACTTTCAATGCTGCTAAATTATCTAAAGTCAATTACTTTCAACCAGCTTTAATATTCTTAGAACACTTAAATATGTCTAATTAGCAGAATCTATCCAAATATGTGTGATTCTATCTTGGCACCGACATTGCCTTCTGGGATGGCAGAAACACTATGACTGTCTTTTATATTATCACAGATAATACACTTGAAAACATAAATTAAGGACTTATAACAGCATACCTATTCATCAGCCTCACAAAGGCCTTTGATTTGATGGATCACCTTCTCTAGTAAACTGCCTGCAATGAGCTGATACCAGCACACATGTTTTGCAGTAGCTTAATGCTTTTCTAATAAATAGATAGTTCATAATACAAATCAGTTCATCTTTATATCCTTTGTCTCCATTTCAGTAAGAGGTCCCTCAAGGATCAGTACTGACCCCTTATTATTCTCCTTATTAATTAACAACCTCCCCACAGTCTTCTCCACCACTCCATAGTTATTTATGCAGACAACATGGTTATTTACAGATCAAGCACCTCCTCAGGAAATATAAAAATTAGTCAAGAGAACCTCACTGGATGTACAGATAGAAAAAGCATTTGCTATGGCCCAGATAACCTGAGTTCAGTTAGTGGTGCTGAAAACTGATGGCAAAGTTGTGGGAATGGCAGTGTCTATCCCAGGTGAGAGGACACACACTTGGACATACCTCCATAGCTGATCCCTCTTGGGGATGTGCAGGCAGTGCTGACAATATGGAGATGTATGCCTTTGACTGAGTTACACATGGAGGTATGGTTGGTTTATCAAAATTACATTGCATTCCATGGCCTGAGATGTCACGAGTCTGCATGGGGGCAAGGGTAGGTATAAATGAAAAGAAATCTTTCTGCAGACTCTGATTCTGTACAAGGAAGCCTTGTTCTTCTCACTAGCCTCAGATGGTGGTCAGAGTCAGGTTGGTAGCAACAAAGAGGTTCGGAAGACCCAGAGAATGAATTAAAAAACAAAAAAGAAAAGAAGTAGCAGCCAGTAGAAGGACATTGCTCACAAACTGGATCAATGAGCATAATACCTCACTTGCAACTCAAATAAATCAAGTACACAATCACTACAACTGCAAAACTGGCTCATATGGTCCGAGACCATAAAGTCTCCCAAAATACCACAAAGAAAAATCCAGTAAAAACTTATTTTAATTGTAGTACAAAAGGAATAAGCACTTTCATCCTGCTTAACAGATTCAACCATAAAATAGCACTGAAAGTGCTTATATAGATGTAAAAATGAGATAAAAGGAAGTGATATATTAATTAAGAACTCTAACTACTTAAAGAAACAGGCACATTACAATATAAATAATTTGTACCAAAATAGTATAATAAGAAATACTTTTCAATAAAAGAAAAGCATATATTTACAATTGCATGTTAAAATACACATTGAAATACATATCTTCAAAAAGGTGTATATTAAGAATATATATGTACAAAATAAATCAAGGCCATCTTATCTGCACCACAACAAATATTAGCCAAAATGCTGAATATCCTGATCATTGCCCATATGAAATAAGAAGTAACCAAAAGTGCCCAGATGTGTATCTAACTAGAAATATGGCTTTACTCAAACTTTAACTTTTAATGCCACATCCAAATTACTTAAACTAAAATTAACAAAATTCTTTCCTGGGCTATAAAGGCCCCCTACTTTTTCCAGAAGAAAGGACAGCTACAGGTAAACGGTTCTTCATTCCACAATTAGAATACACCACATCGTCGATCCAAATATGGGTGAAACGACTTCCGTGAATACCGAAGTGTGAACGTCTCCAACGTCAAATTCCGAATAAGCAAATGACAAAACCTTGCCCCTTTTTGACCCATGGTAGCACTGATGTGGAGGTGTGGAGCGGCCGGAAATGTCGAAAGTCGAAATATTTTTGACATTTAAAATTTTTTGCGGTTTTGGTTTGCTTAAATGAGTCGATTAAGTGGCCGGTCAACGAAGTGTGATTGACGATATAAAGGTAAACCTTACAGTTATTGCATTTGCTTCACAAAAGGTCTTGACCACCCTAAAACTACCTTAATAGCATATGTAGGTTTATAAATGCATTACATCAAAGAGAGCATCACTGTTGCATTCTTTCAAAGGCTAAACGGATTCCAGTCAACAATGATCTATGTCCCAAAAAGCATCTCTTGTGTATACATTTATCATCTTGAACCCTTTCCTAATTACAACCTAATGACCCTTCTCCTTCTACCCATAACTTACAAAATCCCATACCAAACTGTACTCCACAGAACATTTGTTCTCTGCAATGGCTCCACAAATATTATAAGAACACTTGATGCATATATAGGCCATATCTATTTACCCAGAATTTCATTTAGAGAAAAAAAAACTTTTTTATAGAAGCCTAATGAAAAGGTTTCCACAATACAAGGTAATCTAAATGCTGTTCACTCCCACCCACAGGTTCTACTCCTTCACTTTAAACATTTGACAAACATAAACAAATGACAGCTCTTCTTTCATTCTCTTCCCTTAATCACCTCTCCTGCATCCTCCATGCCAGACATTTATGCTCAAACATCTTAACAACAGTCTTTTAACCCCTCTTCACACATCTATCCTTCTTTGAAAATCATGCCTAATGGTAAACTGTAACCACAATTCCCAGAATGTGTAACTCTTCCCCTTCTGTCAAAAATGTCTTATCTTGTCCCTCTATTTTCTTAACTCACCTTCTCACTCCTTCTAATCTAATCTCCAAGTTAAACCCAAGCTGCAAATATCATCACTGCATATATTTTGTAAGGCTCAATACATACGTAACTTGTGCTGCTCTAACCGCACTGTTAAAGGTTACTGTTCACACTGTTAATGCTATCATACTTAGCATGTCCACCTGTTTAAAATTTCTTTGCAGAGAAGTTCTGTGATTGCATAAACTGATATTCTTCTTTTATTTAATGTATTGTGATCCTGAACTGAGTGTGAAAAAGCTGCTGTTGATCAGTGTTCTTCCCCAATAACTTAACTGACGGATTGATTAATTAACGATACTGGATGCAGATACTAGTTTATATTTTGCAAAGTAGGATGCAGTTAAATAGTATGCTTTGCCCTTTATAACCTTCCCTTTATTAAAAACATAATTAGATCTACAAGCTTTTCTGATGTAGCACGCTACCAAGGAAAACTGAAAAGGTGCACAGGTTCTGTTCAGCTAACAATAAATACATAGTTGAACAATGAAGCAAACAGGCAGATAAACAGATAAATAGAAAACAATATGAAAACTACATGAATAAACAGACCAGAGACATAAATATACAGAAGTTCTTGTTCATCATTTTGACTTGCCTCACACTTTTAATGGTCAAAGGAATAGTCAGCTCATGACATTAATTTTTTGATATATAACAAGACTCCTGCCTCCCAAATCATCAAGAAATAGTGGGATGAAATTAAAAGTATGATTAACAGCAGATTACATTATGAGGCTTATGGAAAACTAGAGGGGTTGGTGGTAGAACCAAGCCAGAGGAAATGGACACCTCTATGGTTAAATGGTAGGGCACACAGGTTGGAGGTGGAGTGACACTGCCAGAAATTAGGAATGGGTGTAGCAGAGTACTGCTGTGGTCTGTTGTGGGTCCAACAAAGTTCAGTGTAATTGTCTACAGCATATCTGAGGGGACAGATCAGGATAAACCTTTTCATTAATGACACAAAGGTAGGTGAAGTTTTACCAATTAGCCAGAAATGTGGCATATCAGGTTTACAGCAGACAAATATATACTGCACCTGAACCAAACCAACCTCAGGCTGATATATCAGCTGTGGAAAGTAGAATTATGGCAACAAAGTAGAAAAAAAGATATGTCATTGTTGATTATAACTGAGTATGAAACCAGGAATAGAATGAAAAGGCACTGGCGTCAGCAAGTTGATTGCTTGGGTATATCCTAAGGGGGGCAGACTCAAGTAGGAAAGAAGTAATGCAAGTACTCTGCTGGGTCCTTATCAGTTCACATCATGAGAAATGGGTGGAATTCTGGAGGTTTTAATTCTCAAATCTCTTTATTAACTCTAAGTAAGTTTTTTTTTTTTTTACTCAAAATGTTTAGTTTATCTGATAAAATGGAAATAAATTATGCATCTAATCTTAAAGTG
>NC_056732.1:1155096940-1155174440 GCF_019279795.1 Protopterus annectens | reverse complement strand
GTACAGCAATATGTGCCGCCCGTCCAATCAACGTGTTAGCAGTATTTGGAAGAGCATGGAAAACACTGTGTCGAATTAATGTGCAGTCTTTTGCATCTACCAAAGGCTGTAGAAGGTTATTAATCATTTCAGTATATACAGGACCTGAAAAAAGATGAAGAAATGGATTAATGCTTATAAAGGTTTCTGATACATAAAAGGGCAAGTTAAAAGTACAATTGTACTGTTTGATTTTGTCAGAAGATGAAGTAAGTGCTTACTGCTCTAAATAGAACTCTGTAACAGACACAATTTTGCTAAGCAGCCCTTTATTCATTCATGATAACATTTGCTAATTTTGCTTATTTACCTTAATATCAGAATTTTGACATAAAATCTTATCATGTGTATTGAAGAGAATTAATATGAAGTATCAGTTTCCTTACATCATTAATCTCTCAACAAGTTTGTTTAAAACTGGAGTCAGGCTCAGACTCAACTCTTCTCTCAGAGATCTAACTAGATTTGTCAATGTCTACAATAATTTACAACAATAAAAATACCTAAAGTACAGGCTATTGCAGGATTTAGTTATGCTGATCAATAGTATACACCATGATGAAGCCGAGATATATCTATTGAGTTCATTGAATCTAAATTGCGCTGCAGTACTACCTGTGTATGCATTTTTTATGATATTTTTTTTCCAATTGGCAAGATAAAAATTTTGTGCAACCAAAAAAGTGAAACAGTTTCTTATTTGGCCTCTGACATTATACAGTAGAAAAATGTTGCCTTAGTAATCAGAAAGTGTATGACAAATTATTGCATGTACAAATAGTTAGGACTCAATATACTGTAACCACTGGATTGTGTTCCAACCAACTGAAACACTAAAATAATGCAAGCCCCCAGCACCTACACACCCCCATATCTCTAAAATATTTAACCCCACAGTTACACAACAGTGGGGAAGCAGACAAATTCTCCCCACTTAACTAAACAACTCAGATGGAACCAAACGCAATGCATAAACAGTGTTTAGTTAGGGGGTGTCATGTCTCATGGGGGGTTCCTATCTCCACTCCTCCTCTCTAATTACTCTTTTTTTATAATATGATTTTTATTACAATTTTCAGTATACAATACAAATACAGGTAAAAGAAGAACAAACAATGAAAGAAAGAACTTTACATTCACTTACAATATTTGTTTGCTGTCAGGCTCTCTAATTACTCTAATAGTGGAGAAAACTGCAAATCCCCTATCTTCACTTTACCAGACTCGTACTACAGTAACAATATAGGTTTAAATTAACAGTTATCTAATGAAATGGAATGTCAAATCAATGCTACTGCAAACAGTGCATATTTATCCACTTTCATGTTTCTCAGACAAAATATTAAATTTTCTGAAAAAAATACATGTGTATTTCCAAGGATGTTTCACATTTTATATAATTCCCATTCATTTACTATCCTCATTATTTTATATATTCCTTCAAACTATATCTTATATTTACTTTTACACTTCCAATGTCATTTCATTTATTCTCTTTTCCCAAGAATACATCTTATGTTATCCCCTCAATCATGTAATCCTTCCCCAGGATTCAATAAACTCTGCATAGGCTTCAAACAGGGCCGACATGGAGTGTTACCACGGATGTGATGTTGCTCATTGCACAGCATCTTGTCATACATATTAATGAGCATGGCATGCGTAAGCAAGGTTTCACGGTTTGCAGCAGTCTTGTTGGCTATGAAACCTCTTATTTGATTGCGGATAGTATTTCTGTGTACAGTTGCTGGCCTCTCACATACTTCATTCTGGGTCTTAAAAAGTTAATTTTGCATGAAGATCCACATTACTTTAAGATGTTAGTAAGCCATTAGTATGTTTTACACATATTGCCCATTTGTTCACATTATTTCCCATTTGTTCATATTATGAGGGCTACTGTTCCTCTTTTTTGGAGAAGTAAGGTCACAGATAGCAGTGATTCTGCCCAAGGATAGTATGACAGTATGGCATTTGCTTTTCCTTTTCTTTAATTTTCTTCATTTAAAATTTTTTGGCCACTGTTTCCACAATGTACCATGTAGCAAAAACAGTGGAAGTGGAGAACCTGTGCACCATGTTTGCACAATGGTATGTATCATGCAGCATTTTCAAACACTATGTACATACCCATTTAGCAAGATAATTGTAATTGGTGGCAGAATATCAGGATATAAAGCATGATTGGTGGGAAATCCTCATTCTACATTGGACTTGATCTGTGGTAGTGAAGTCTGGAGTTTCTGGTGAGGGAGCATGCTTCCGAGTGCAGAGCTGGGGTGTCTAGGAGTCCAAAGTGTTTGTTGGACTCCTAGTTCAGCATCATGGGCCCTGGTTACTGCAGAGGGACTACTCAGGCTCAGAATACAAATCTGAAGCATGGAATAGTGTTGCCAGGGTTTTGACCAGTGCTACAGGTATTCCCTGCACTGACGAGCAATGTCGACACCAATTCGACAACCTCAGGAGGAGGAAAAAGGATACCCTCAACCATTGCATCAGGGAATTTAGGACTGGACACACCCCACAGATGTGTAAGTATCAATAACAGTGACTACTTGTAAGTGTTAAAAGCTGAATAAATTCAATTCTGGTATTCATAATGATATTCTGTTCTGTTCTGTTTTTTCCACAGCTGTCATGGAGAGGGCTCTTAATGTGAGGACTCATGACATGAGATTGGCAAATATGTGAGAAGCATGAGGTATGTATGCATCAGAACAGTACGTTTTTTGTAGCATTAAAAGTTGAAGACAGCTTTCTTGGTATTGAATCAAATTGAGCATGCATATCACAACTATAAAAATAAATATGCATACCTTAGTCTGTAGCACAAAGCAACAATCCCATATTCTCAAATAACAGTCAGCACGAATATCTCAACTGTAAAAGGAAACCATGAATGCATTAGTTGGTAAGACAAAATAACAATACAGTAGTGGAGTAGAGCAGTACCTCCATCTGGTGTAGGTGTGCACCAACTGTGTGGTGCAGAATCCTCCACACCAATCCTGGCAGTTCCTAGTGAGTGGTAAAATCACCACCTCTGTCACTGCTGCTGGAGGGAACCACTGGCCTATCTTATAGGGAAAAACTACCTGAGGAGTCGGGTACTGCAGTGGCAGCAGAGGGTTGCTGCCAGGTTGCATCCAAGATGTTCTGGGCCTCAGTGTCATAGCCAGTGGAGTGAGGGAAGGAGGATCCTGTGGGGCAGGTCTATCCTGCTGTGGGAAAAAAAGAGAAGATAAGGGTTGGATGAGAGAAAAAAAGGGAGAACATTAGCAACGTCATATGTGACGTACAATGCATTCATACAATTATTTGACTCTATTCTGCTACCTTTACTTCTAAGACTACCAACTCCTAACAAATAACTTTTTTTACTTTTAAGACTAACCAGCTCATAAGAGATGCACACTATACTACAAATTGCAGCAATCAGTCCTCGATGTGTGCATATACTGCACATGTGCAAGTTCCAATTATACAGATTACAGCTGCTATAGAGGTTTGAATGTACTGTATAATACTGATAACAAATTAACAGTATTGTATAGCTGGGAAGTGAGTTATATGAACCCACAATCTCTGACTACTGTCTAATGCTGTACTGTTGGTTTGGCTAAGAGACTAATACATGTATACTTGTTGTTACAGTTGAGATATGCATGCTCACCTTGATACAATCGTAGAAGATACACCAAATAAAATATCTTAAACTTTTAATGCTACAATAACTGTACTGTTCTGCTGTATACATACCACATACTTCTCTCATCCATGCCAATCTGGCAGCATGAGTTTGCACATTCAATTCTCAGTCTGTGACAGCTGTGGAAAAAACACAACAGACTACCATTATGAATGGCAGTCATGACTATATTCAGCCTTTAACTCTTAAAAGTAGCTTCTGTAATTGATACTTACACATCTGTGGGGTGCTCCCAGTTCTCATTCTAATGTTTGAGGGTATCCCTCTTCCTCCTCTGGAGGTTGCTGTAGTCATGTCTACATTGTTCACTAGTGTGGGGGATACTGGTAGCATTGGTCAAAGCCCAGGCAAGACTATTCCATGCCTCTGACTTGTAATCTGAGCCATAGCAGTCCCTCTTGAATAGCCTGTGCCCTCATTCATTCACTAGGAGTCCAAAAAACACTTTAGTCTTTTGGACACCCCATCTCTGAGCACAGAATGTCAATCCCTTTCCACAACACCTGCCATGCTTACTACAGAACAAGACCAATATAGAATTATATTTTCCCACCAATTGCAGCAGGTATCGTACTTACTGGGAGTGTACACTTTTTTGCTTTGCAACATTTGAAACCTCTGCATATTGCTTACCATCACACAAACAAACTGCTTGATGGTGCACATTGCCAGGCCATATATTTAGTAGTAATTGAATGCATCCAGTTTCTATTTGTGGCTGTCCAGGTCTTGTCTGCTCTGTTACCTGAGTGGTCCATTCATCCAGTTTGTACACTGCCAAGCTTCATGCAAACCAGATGAGCACAGCCAAATATGTTTGTACTAAGCTGCTCATCACTTAAACACTGGCCAAAAAAAAGGAGAAATAGTTAAAATGAGGAAAATCAATCTATGACATACACACTAGAAAATGTTAGTACACATGAGATATGTCTACATAAGTCTGGATTTCAACTCTCACTCCAATGCGCCTTCAGAAAACAAGATGAGTGCCTTATCCCTCTTTACCACACAAACAGCTTTGCAGCAAAGAACTAAAGTCATTCTTCACACAACCAAGTGCAAATGAATTTATACTGATATCAAGGCATAAAGTGTTATTTGTACATTTATTATATTTATTAAATTCTGATGTAGTACACTTAGTGATCACACAACCTGTTATGATTATTGCAAATATTCAGCTATGTCATAACTTTCTGTGTTTCTTGGGCATTCATCAGTTATCTGACCAGTACTCAGAAACATGCAGTGTGTAAGCCAATTTATATCATTTTCCTTAAAATGTGTGAGGGTATTAACTGGGGATAATATGATATACAGTTGCCAACAACTGAAAGGTAGGTTGGATTGTGCAAACAAGCATAGACTGCTCTTTTTTTGAGGGGAGGAACAAAGGTGAGTTCCTGTTATGGCACATGCAAGATTGTTCTTTTGAGGGGGTAGAGGCAAAGCTGTGTTACTGTTATGGCATAAACAAGCACAGATTGTTCCTTTGGGGTGAGCAAAGGTGAGTTACTGTTATGGCACAAATCAGAATGGACTGCTCTCTTGGGGGGGGCAGGTGAGTTACTGCTATGGCACAAACAAGGATATGCTGACCTTGCTACTGTCCTTGCTTTCCACCCTGTATGTTGTTTGATCTTGTGAGGGTTGTATAGTCAGAAACTGCAATGTGTCTCATTACTTTCTAAGTTCTCTCTTTAATGTTACATGTTAAGGTAATTTCTGTACATAACGTCAACCTTTGACTTATTTACTGTACCAAGTGATGAAATACAAGGATATGCCATGATAGGGTTCCTATTGCGTGATCGAAAATTGTAAACAGTGAACACGTATTGCGCAAACCCGATTGGTTGAAATGTCAAAACGTCACGTGCTTAAAATGGAAATCGCCGTAGGGAATAATTTCCATTTACTTCAATGCAGTGCAATATCTGAGTAGGAATATTTAAGTAGTGGGGGTGTGGGGGTGCAGCCCTCCACATGGGGGGTGCAGTGGGACTTGCCCCCCTGCCTACAGCATCTAGGTTAAGTATAGTTTTTTATTTTTATTTTTGTGTTATATTTTCGAAATTTCAAACATCGCTCATATGGTGTCGACCATATGGTGTTCGATATTTGAAACTTTCGAAAATATAATATAGACCCACGATGATATTATTAAATAAGACACTCCAGGTTCAGGACTTACCTTGTAAATGCAGCAGTTGCCACAGTGTTAGTTCAGGGCTGACTGATGTAAGCAGTACACATCCAATACATGTGAAGCTAAAGGTTGTGTGAGTTGCCTGGCATCAATGTTACTACATGCATGTGAATAGGAGGAAGGTTTTAGGCTCCTAGATGGTGTGTGAATGTGCTATGCATTGTCTCTTAGCCAGTGCAAGGACAAACTGAGCATGCCTATGTCTGCCTAAACCCACAGGAGCTGGTGGTTCCACCTCTGACACAAACACAAATTGTGGCAACAAATAAGAACTTTAAGTGAAGAACACTAAGGAAAGGGAAAACAAAATGCCGTGCTGTCATACATTCCAAAGATCAAAATATCATGGCATGACCTGTGAAGTGCACCATAAGTTTGGACATGAAAATCCTATAACAGACATGTCAGAAATTAATTATACACATTGCAGTTTCTTACTTAATAGCCCTTACAAGTGCATCCATTATAATGTTGTGACAGTTTGATGCTGTCAACTGTGGAACATTTCAAGGTCAATATAAGTTAAACATACAATGACCAGTTAAACACCACAAGTGCAGATATACTAAGCGGTAAGTTAGCCATGTACCCTGAGTATCAAAAAGAAAGCCTTTATCTCTCTGAATTCAATTAGGCCCTTGGGCCGATAGCCTAGTACCTACCTATAAATCTATGAACCTCTAGCACAGTTATCATCAATTACTGAGAGTGTTGTGTGGTGGTTATTACAGAGAAAAGTTACAAAGTAGTGATGCACATTGTAGTTTCTGACTTCACAACCATTACAACAGTGTACACTATAAAGTTGTGACATATGGATGGTAACAATTCTCTAGATTTCCAAGGCAATGTAAGTCACAGGTACAGTGAACATTTCTACAACAGCAATGCAGATATAGTAGCCAGTAAGTTAGCTATGCACACTGAGAATCAGACACAGATTATTTATCCCTGAATAAGAAAGGTAGAACACTGAGATATGGCAAAGTTATAATCATTTGCACAGGGTATTGGGGGGGGGGGCAGGAAGCCTAGGCTGACACAAGCGGTCAGTAAGTGTGTGTGAATGCAAAGGAGAAGGTGGCAGATATTTGGACAAAAAAATTGGCAGTGAGACAGAATAAGTACCTGTTGTGTGTGTTTGTAGAGGTCCTCCAGGTGAAATTGGTGTGTGTGTGTGTGTGTGTGTGTGTGTGTGTGTGTGTGTGTGTGTGTGTGTGTGTGTGTGTGACCATAGCCAAGCCAGATGCTGTGAGCCATGCATGGTAGAGGTGATAGTTCATTGTTGGCATTCTTGACCATAAGAAATGACTGCTGTTCACTGGATGAGGTCCCTTCACAGGAATGCCCAGGAACATGACCCCATGGCCTACCATATGTGGGTGTGGACAGCGCACTCACTGATGGAGCAGTGGAAATACTGCCACTACTGGAGTGTGATCAGGCATGGCCACATTGGCTATCAGCATATGTTGTGGTTGACCTATGCCCAAAAGGACGACGTTCCCCTCCCAGCAGATGCACTATCATAGACACTGCTCATTCCGTAACAGACAACCCTCTGTCCATCATAGATACCCCTCATTCCAAAGTTTCATTCATCCAATCCAGTGAATTGGCAAGACAGTGGAGGCAGTCACATATTTCAACCTGAACCACATACACAACCATAAACATTTGTCTGGACCACCTATGGGAACATGCCTGTGCCTCCATGATGGCCCTAAACATATGTAGAGTTGCCAGGTGTAGAAGGGACAGCAGGCCCCCTCAGAGCACCCCTATCAATCCTCCTGTGTAGCGTATCATCCACACTTTGGCTATGATCAGACTCAATATGCACTGAAGCCACAGTAGCCACACTTCCCTGATCAATGTCTTCACCCTCCACTTGTCCAACATCTGTGGGCTCATTGGAATGGGTGGGCATACACCTATTGGCTGTGTGCAATGTAAATGCAGGGGATAGAGGTATGTCGACTTCTCTGTCAGATTCAACCTCTGCACCTCCTGACTGCACCTCTGTTTGGCCACCATTATCATCAAAGTCTGCTAAGATACTGACATCAGGTGGCACAGGGCCACAGTTCCACTGTCAGACTCACCTCTGATAAAAAACAAGGAGTGTAAGAAGAGCAACATATCCTTGTTAGTGCCATAAGAGTAACTCAGCTTATCCCCCACCCCACAAAAGTGAGAATAAAACTCCTACCTATCTAAGTACAAGACTACACAGCACAGTACTTAATGCAACCACCATGGCACAAGTCTGATTTATGCAGGAGTGCAGGAGAACTTATAGTAGATGATATCAGCAGGCCATGTGGAAGACAAGAGGTTGGGAGACCTGTATGAAAGGGATGCATAGACATGAGCAACTCTCATAAAACTGGCCATCAGAGATGTAACTGTATGATACTACACCTACTCTGCTGATTAGACACACACACACACATACACACACACACACACACACACACACACACACACACACACACACACACACACAGTCAACTGCACTGAGAACTAAAACCCCACTTATCTAAGTGCACAGACTAAAGAATACAGTACTTAATGCAAGCATCATGGCACAAGACAGATTTATACAAGAGCGCAGATGTACTTATAGTAGATGATATCAGCAGGCCATGTAGTGCACAACAGCTTGAGAGGCCTGCCTAGGCACATAGCATCAAGGCATTATATGAGGCTAGTAGCCTAATAGTATTAATAGCACTAGGCTGTTTAAAAGCCTATGTGTGTAGCAACACATGTGGCCTTAGTGACCATTGTCGGATGTTTGAGTTTAGCAGAGTGAGGTTGTAAGTACCATCAACTGGCCCTGTCCATGATGGAGCAGAAAATATTGTATATTACATTTTGAAGTGTGCTTAATATATGTGTGGAAAAAGTACTGAGACCCCAGTGTTGTAGTGCTTGGTGATGTGGGGGCAGGGGGGGGGTAACACATGAATATATTGTAAATATAATTAGATCAGGCCCTTGGGTTGTAATGTTTCCACATATAGTCTTATGTCAGGCCAAGGAAATGGAGAATAAACACCACTAATAAAGTATATATATATATATATATATATATATATATATATATATATATATATATATACAGTCCCACACCACAGTGAGCAGGTGGTTTGTGCAATGGTGAACAAAGTTTACACTCATGAGAGACATGCCTGTTTGCGAACAGGTAAGCAGTACATAAATGCGAGACAAATTGCAAATGTCTGATAGCTCCATCTGTACTCTAAGACAGGTTTTGTAATGTCCAAGAGCATTAATTTCATATATCTGGTTTATATTTGTGGTTGTCTGCTTCCTAGGTGGTCTGGTTTGTCCTCTTTCTGTAATGTGGCACTTTCTGCAAACCAAATGAGCACAGCCCAACCTGTAATGTATTTGTTGTCTGGTAAAGGTATAGGAATATGGAATTGAAAAAAGGAGAAATACATGAAATGAGGAAAACCAATGTATGACATACACAGTAGAACATAATAGTACACACAAGATATTTCTACATAGTTCAGGATTTCAACTCTCACACTAATGCATCTTCAGAAAACAGGATGTATGCCTTATTCCTCTTTGTCACAGAAACAGCTTTGCAGCAAAGAACTGAAGTCATTATTCATATAACCAACTGCATCAGAATGTACACTACTATCAAACCATCAGCTGTGATTTGTACTTGTAATTCTCTTTACTATATTTGGACATTGTCCATTTAGTTATCACACAACTTGTTTTGATTATGCTTGCAAATATACAGCTCTGTCTTACATGTTGTATTTCTTGGCACTTCAGTTATCTCACCAGTAGTGTGTGACATGCAGTGTGTCAGCCATTCCATATAATTGGCCTTAAAATGTGTGAAGATATTAACTGGAAGTTATGTGATATGCAGTTGCCAGCAATAGAAGGCCAGGTTGTAAAGCACAAACAGGCATGTGTTGTTCTTTTGGGGGCAGCATAGCTGAGTTACTGTTATGGCATGAACAAAGGCACACTGCTCTTTTTTTTTTGGGGGGGGGGCAAAGCTCAGTTACTATTATGCCACAAATAAGCATATCCTGTTCTTTTGTTGGAGAGCAAAGGTGTGACTGCTATGGCACAAGCAAGGATATGATGTTTTTGTTACGCTCCTTGTTCTGCATTCTGCCTGTTCCTTGATCTTGGGAAGGGTTGTAAGTCAGAAACTGCAAAGTGTATCATTACTTTCTAACTTATCTCTTTAATGATTTACCAGTAAAAATGTATGGTGTTAAACTGAGGCTATACAGTAATCATCAGTATTCTTGAGAGGTATAAGTGTATGAATCTTTGATGCCTGAGGACTACTACTTATTACTGGACACATATAAATCAAATACGTCTCTGCTGTGACATGTTAAAGTACTTTTTGTACAAATCCACCACTATTTACTTGATTACTTTACCAAGTTGCAAAATACAAGGATATGCCATAATATTATTCAAGACTACAGTCTACATTCAGGACTTACCTTGCAAATGTAGCAGCTGACACAATTTAGTTCAGGGCTGACTCTGTCTGATGCATGCAGTACACAGCCAATTCATGGATTCATGGGGAGGTAAATGCTGCGTGAGTTTCCTGTCATCAGTTTTATTATATGTATGTGAGTAGGAGAAAGGTATTAGCCACCTAGGTGGTCAGTGAATGTACTATGCATTGTATCTTAGCCAAAGCAAGGGCATACTGTACATGCCTATGTCTGCCTACAGGCACAGCAGCTTGTGGTTCCCACTACAAGTCCTTCTCCAACTGTGGTTGTGGTGACCTAGGTGTTGCTGGAAGGATGTGAGTTCCTTCCCTTTGCTGATCATGCTGCAGCTGTTTCTACAAAATCAGATTTTGTAGCATAGCACATACTGTGAAAACTTGTGTACACTTGCATGGATTTTACTGCAGGCATCCACCAGATGTATCTAGGCACTGTCACTGTGACTTCAGCAGCCTAAACATTCTCTGTATGATGTTGCTGGTTTGAATGTTTGCCTCATTATGCCGTTCCTCCATGACTGCGTGTGTGTGTGTGTGTGTGTGTGTGTGTGTGTGTGTGTGTGTGTGTGTGTGTGTGTGTGTGTGTGTCTGCACTTCTGATGGGTGTCATCAGCCATAGTTCCTGTGCATAGCCGGCATCCCCCAGTGAATGGCCTTGTGGAATGTCCACCCTAGCAAGCATGTGGTACAGCTGTGATGTGTGCCAGATATGGTAGTATTGATAACTGTCAGGCTTGCCAGCACACACATTCAAGATAATTTCCTGGGCATTGCACATGACTTGGGAGCTGATGGAGTGGTATCCTTTGTGGTTAATGGAGATTCTACTCTGCTCACCAGGTGGTGCCTTAATGTGTACATGAGTGCAATCTATGTCACCCAGTACTTTAGGGTTGTTGACTATATGGTAGAACTGTTACATATTGTTGGCCCTCTCCTCAGAACTACAGGGAAAACATATGTGCTCACTGGCATGCATGAGCACAGCATCAAGGAATTGGTGGAAGATCCTGGATAATGATACCTGTGACACATTCATCATGTCCCCAGTTGGTCTTTGAACAGTACCTGTAGCTAAGATTCTAAGGGCTATCCACACCTTAGTTTCCACTGGGATGGGTTCTTCTTTGTTGGCTCTGGCTCTGGTTTGAGGGTGGCAGAGCTCACAGAGTTCTTGTAATGTGTCGCTGTCCACCCTGTAGCACTCTACAATCTCCGGATCATGTAGCATCTGATAAGTTACCCTGGGGCTGAACACTCTTCTCATTCTTGGCCTAGGCCTATTGTCACCAGCACCAGCAGCACTGGCTTCAGCCTCTAGCACATATATAAGGAGCAAAGCTGTAGCAGCTCCTATCATTGTGTGCAGTTAAAATTTCCTTGTCTCTAGTCCAATGGTATTGAAGTATTCAAGAAAAAAAACAATGGAGGCTACATGGATGCTTTATAGGTTGTTGACTAGCTCTGCCATGCTGGATTGGTTCATTAAAATGCAATTCACCTGCTTATGCTATAATTAGCATCTATTAAACACAGCTACTGCTTGTTCATTAGTGTGCTATGTGCACCTCCATGCACCTCCACACAACGCCACACACCTTTGTGCAATTTTTTATTTATTTATTTTATTTTACATTTGTTGACCGGGCTAGTCTAACTGGATACATGTCCATTTTCAGTAGAGGCCCGGGGAGAAAAGCTCCAGGAAAACATGCAAAAAAATTAATAAAGCTTAAAAAGTAAAAAGCAGCCATTGTTACAAAAATTAGTTAAAAACTAAAAAAAAAATTTTTTTTTCAGATGTGCATAATTATACTACTCAAAGTGAACAATGACAATAATATATATGTAAACATGGATTTATATGTAGAACATAATATATAGAGGCATTGTAGGGAGGACTGTAGTGGATGTAGGCTGAAAAAGAGAGTCAAGGATAAAAGTTAGTCAGGGTTGGTACAGGAGCATAACCAGTGGTTATTGAGAAATAGTTTTAGATTCCTTTTAAAAAGTGGGAGAGAGGTCTGAGATGTAAGGTCATGTGGTAGTTGATTCCATACTTTTCCGACAGAGTTAGAGAACAAGGAGTCGCCTGCTGAGTTTTTTGATTTGGTAGTATTAATCAACATTTGTTTGAGGAGCGTAGATTCTTGAGGTTATTATATGGTATAATGAGGCTAAAGAGTACTGGAGTGTTGCTAGGTTGATACAGGGTTTTATGGGCTATTTTAAGTTGGTGAAATCGAAGCTGGTTAAGAAATTCTAACCAGCCTAGTTGTTTTAGATTCAGACAGTGATGTGTTCTAAAAGGAGAGCTTGTAGCAAATCTAGCAATATTATTATATGATATAGCTAGTCTGCTGAAGTTATTTTTAGAGAGGTTGGTGTATATGGGGGAAGCATAGAATAGGGATGAGATTAAGTGGGTTCTGGCAATAGTCGTCCTAGCTTCTGGTGTAAGAAAAGGTTTGATTCTGTAGAGGGATCCTAGTCTTCTGTTAACTGATTTTATTGTGGTATTTATGTGAGTATCAAAGTTTAGGTTATTGTCAATTGTAATTCCTAAGAGTTTGGTGGTAGGGTCAGGAGAAATAAGACCACCATTATTGGATATGAGAGTGAAATGTAGAGGGGTGGACTTTTGGGTAGATGTGAAGAGTAAAAGTTTATCTTTTTGGGGTTGAGGAGGAGGCAGTGGTTAGAGAACCATTGTTCTACAGTGTTGAAAGCTTTTTGTGTAAGAGATTGAAGTTCGGCCTGGGATGTGGCTGAATAGATTATAGTAGAGTCATCTGCATATTGAATGCAGGTAGAGAGTGGAATGGCTAAATGAAGGTCATTGATATAAATGGAAAACAGGAGTGGGCCTAGTATGGAGCCCTGTGGAACACCTAGTGAGATAGGAAGGTGATTTGATAGTTTATTTTGCCAGAGTACAGCCTGTTGTCTGTTTTCAAGGTAAGATGTGAACCAATTCATAGATAGAGGGTCAAGTGAAAGGGACTTCAGTATGTGAAGAAGGAGTTGGTGATTAACATGTCGAAGGCTTTAGATAAATCAACAAAGAATGCAGAAGAAAGAATATTTTTGTTGTGGTTTTTGTTGATAGAGTTTGTGAAGGATAGCAGGGCAGTGGTGGTAATGCGATGTGGTTGGAAACCATGTTGACAGTTAGTTAGCAGATTGTGATGGAGAAGGTGGTTGAGTAGTTGTTTGTGAATGTATTTCTCCATAATTTTTGCAAGTGGGGAGAGTAGAGCTATGGGAAGAAAGTTGGAAAAGTCACTGGAGTTCCCGCCTTTATGTAGTGAGATGATATGAGAAATTTTCCAGATCAATGGGATAGTACCTTCCTTTATAGTTCTATTTATCAATATGGAGATGGGATAAGCAATAGATTTAGCTCCTTTTTGCAGGAATTCTGCTGGGAGTTTGTCAGCTGAGGGGGTGGTTGGTTTAAGCTTTTGGATTAGAGAGCAGATGTAGGATGTGGGTACTGGTTCTAAATGGAACAATGGGGGAGGGATGGTAGTGGGAGTAGGCAGATTAGAGGTACCAGGGGATAGATGGTTTGCAATATTTTGGATAATGTCAGTGAAGAAAGAGTTGAAGGCATTGGCTGTTTGTATTGGATAGTCAGGGCTGGAGCCTAGAGGGTTAGGGGTGATAGTTTTGCTTGGGTATAGAAGTTTGTTGATACTAGTCCAAAATTTTTGTGGTTCCTTGGGGAGGATTGTTGTAGTTGGAGATAATAGTTCTTTTTGTCTAGTAGGATGGCTTTTTTTTGTATTATTTCTATGTTGCCTAAAGGTTTGGTGATCAGTAGGATTCTTTGTAGTATGCCATTTAGCCCAGGATTTGTTTCTGCAAAGGATTAGTTTTCTATTATTATTTGAGAGCAAAGGGTCTGGTTTAGTTTTATTTCTAATAGAGCGTGTTGGGGCGTGGTGGTCCAGGATTGTTAGGAAAGTGGTGTTAAAGTATTCAACTGCTTTATTTATAGGGAGAGATATTAAAGGTGCCCAATTGCATTGTTTAAGTTCTGTTTGGAACAGCTCAGGGTTAAAACGTTTTTTTGGTGCACACTGTTCTGATAGTGTTAGGGGTGGTTAGGCTAGTTTTATGTCTGATAATATATATCAGCGAATGGTCACTTAGGGCATCTGGAAGGGTTCCTGTTGTATAAGTTTGATGTGGACTATTAGTGAGTATCCAATCCAAGGTACTTTCTTTATTGTTAAGTTTATTTATTCTGGTGGGGGAGTTTATAGCTTGTGAGAAACCATAGAGGTTAATGGTGGGGTTAGTGCTGCTACATGAATTCCAATCAATATTAAAGTCTCCTAGGGCTATGGTTTCTTTTTCAAATAAGCTAAGTATAGGCAAAACTGGTATTAATTCCTTCAGTTCCTGTTATATTATGCAAACATGGAAAACAGAAAGTGAAGGATAGTTTGTACATCCTGTACTAGAACCAAAGATTATTTATACTCTAGCCCTATACATACATGTGCTGCCACAGGAATAGTTACATGACAAGTAGAGTGAAACCTGCCATTCATTCCCCCATTTCCTGTGATTGTGTTAACTCATTAAACCCGAGTACTGTCCCTTGGCGCCTCTGTGCTTAACACAGAGCATGCTATGACACGATAGGAATTCCTTCATGTTAACCCCGAGTGCCTTCCTGCAGCCCATAATTTCAAGCTATTGGTAAAAAATAAGTTGAGAAAGTAACTGAAAGTTGTCAGTTACCTTCTCAACTTAGGATTTAGAAAGGAATTACCTGATGGTCCTATTGGACATTTTTGTTAAAATTGGCTTTGAATGCTCCCTGTCTTTTCTCCAGATTACAGCAAAGCCAGCTCCGTGTGCATTTCCTCAAACAAGCGGTGGCAGCCAATCAGATTCTTACAATCCGAGCCACCACTTGCATAACTGATGTGCTGTGATTGTTTTTTTTTTCTTTTTCAGGATTGTCCTGCTGTTAAAACTTGTGCTGTATTGCACTGAGTTCCGGGATTGTATTTGTAGTAGGTCTAAGGGGTGGTATGCTGAAATAT
Source organism: Protopterus annectens (assembly GCF_019279795.1). Classification (NCBI taxonomy): domain Eukaryota; kingdom Metazoa; phylum Chordata; order Ceratodontiformes; family Protopteridae; genus Protopterus; species Protopterus annectens. Next base: position 1,155,158,871 of record NC_056732.1, on the reverse strand, counting down.
AAAATGTCTTTGACTTGAAATCTGTCAGTTTTGCTTTCAGATAGCTGTAGTTTGCATCCTTAGATGGTGTTGTTAATAGGTTCCATGCTCCAACCGCCATGTCGCCTGGTCTTTGTGGCATTCACGGAATCTGAGCTGTCATTGGAGTTAAAACCTGGCTGGATTTTTTGGAGCAGCAGCTCTATGGCTATACCCCATGATCCAGTCCATATACCTAAAGCGCGCCTTCCCTGTACAGTCTCTGTCATGCAATATTTCCTTTTGGGAGGTCGGGAATAGATATATGAAGATTGTGCTGGATAGGTATTGTGTCACTGTTCGACTACTGACTTGCAGGCATAATTGCTAATTATGTGTTTGTTATGTTTGCAAGATTTGCAACCAATTGGAGAATTATAACAGGTCTTGAAATTTATTTTTATTATGTTTGAAGTCATATTTGCTCTAACCAGGAACATTTCTTTGGAATGTAGGGGAGTTTCACAGGTACTTATGTAAATTAATTTTAAGAATAGTATATGGAAGAGACTGGAATCCCATGAAGCTCCTGAAGAAGGATTTAAAGGTGGCATGTCTGTTCTCCAGGATGTTTTTGAACCAAACAATTGCAAAGGAACTTATTCCTTCATTAGGAAAGGATTGTAATAGCAAAAAATGGTCAGCTTGGTCAAATGCTTTAGTGAGGTCAACAAAAAAGATTACCTGTCAGGTGCATTTGTCCACATTTTTGAGTATTACATATGTGAGAGTATAAAATGTTGTCATGGCACTTTTACCAGACCGATAATCATGTTGGTGTTGAAAGAGTATTTTGCAAGTTGTATACATTTAGACAGTTTTTTGAACATTTTAACAATGGTAGATAATATAGAGATAAGTTTAATGTCATTTGCAGTTGATAGTTTTGCAGTTTTAGGGATAAGTTTCACAATAGCTTTTTTCAATTTTTTGGGCATAATGTTTTAGAGAGGCAGAGATATTAATTGCATTTAAATAAAAATATTGTTTGTTATTCTGTAAAAAACACAAAGCATGGATTTCAACCATTTGTACCCACGGTACATCTGAGGCTATTTGGTCTAACAGTTTTTCTATATCCTTAGGCCTTAAAGTAGAAAAGTAGGGAATCACTCTGTGAATTGAGGGATTTAATGTAGTTTGGTCAGGACAGGAAAGAAAGGATAATTCTTTAAGAAAACCAGGAGACGTTAATATCCCAAAGGATGTTTTTATTGAGTCTTATTTTTCCCCCTGTGGGAAGTGTCCTGTTATTTTATTAACTAAGAGAAAATATGTTCTATGATTATAGGTTCATAGGTTTATGGTAATTACTGGGCTGTTGATCTGTGAAGATCTTAAAAAGTCTAGCCTTGCATCCCCATGGTAGTTTTTAGGCCTTATATTTTGCATACAAATAATCAAATAACACATAGATAGGACAAACAAGGTTATGTTGGGACATTTACATGTTTCCACTGTCTGTGATGGACAGGGGTGCTAAACTGGGTATGAATTTGTGAGTACCCATGCATGCATCCAAACTGCATTTGAATAGAGTAAAATAAGTACTTTGTTTTATGTGGAATGGAAGATAGTTCCACAGAAGTGTTTTTTTTTATTTTTTATTCTGGAATAGAAACTTATCTTCCAATATATTCTGTTTATTTTGAAAAAGAGATTGACATTCCTTGAGTAGGTATTTATGATACCATTGGACTTAAAAATGTGTAATAGATCTAACAGAAAAGGATCTATTGAAGCTCTGTATACAAGGCAGAGATCACCTCTCAGTAGCCTGTATGAAACTGATAGGTGGGCCAAGATTTGGAGACGGTCTGCATATTTTTGTTTTAGAACCTAGATGTTTTTTATTTTAGTCCAAAAACAATTTAGTTATTCCAGTTATAACAAGTGTTTAGACAGAAGGGGCATTATACTCCATGACTGGTATAATGAGTGCCATGCACATTGGAATTATTACACCCCTGGATACTTTTAGATATAAGCTGTGTAATTAAAAAGGACTTCAACAGTCGACATGTGGTGATCAAATGTCTGTTCACTGTCAGTGTATGTTCCCAGATCCCTATCTGTGAGATCAGTTTTTAGGAGTGTTTTGTCAATGTGATAGCTAAAAGGGGAGTCATGCTTGCTAAAGGATATGATTTTACAGTTTTTTAGCATTTACAGTGCAGTGCAGTGGTACAGCAGTTAACATTGTCGCCCCACAGGAAGAGGTTCTCCAGTTCAGTCCTCAGCTGGGGTGCCTTCTTTGGGGACTCTGCATGTCTTCCCTGCATTCGCATGGGTTTCCTCCAGGTGCTCTTGGATAGTTTATCTAAAGTACCAGAGGGTGTGATGGTGTTGAACACCTTTGCAAGTTTAAGATATGCAGTGTGCATTGTTCTTCCCTTATTTATTGCTTCATTAACTTTTTTTAAAGAATGAAACTAGGTTAAATAGGCAGGACCTGCCCTTGATAAATCTGATTTAGGTTGGGTAGAGACTCTGCAGCGTACCTTTAATCTTATATATTTCATAGTGTTCTTTTCCATTTTCCTAGAGATGAGGCTGGTCAGGCTAATGAGTCTATAATGACTGGGGTCCATTGAAGCTCCATCCTTGTACAAGGAATGCCTGGTGCTGTCCTCTGTTCATCTGGCATGAAGCCTGTTTTGAAACTTGATATTGAATAGTTTCTGTAAGAGAATAGACAAGTCAGGCTTCAGGCTGACTAATAGGCAGCCTGGTATGTTATCTGGTCCCACAGATGTAGTGTTCTTGATCTTAAATATAACCTTGAGATCTTGTTTTTGGGTGATATGAATGAGAAAGTATATGTGGATATGCAATTTGAGAATATTGAGGGAGGGGAGTAAAACTAAATTGGCTACAGGTGTGAGTGTGCATGGAATGGAAGAACCACCACAGCAAGGTTCGCCACCCAGTGATGCGGACTTTGGCTCAAGATGATTGTCACTGTTGAAATGATACTCTGTGCAAAAATGGGAAAAGGGGGTTGTAGACTGGTAGATGGATGATGAAGTTTGAGCTAAATTTGTCTGCTATTAGATTGGCTATGTCCACTGGGTGTTGAGTATGTGATAATCACTGACTATTAGTTCGGAACAGTACTGGCTATTGATTTTTGACATTTTAACATAATTAATGAAGGCTTTATGGTTACCCTTCATGTGGGTAGCTATTTTCACATAACATCTGGCTTTGGTTGATTCAATCAGGCACAGAGTTCTATGTGTAGTCTAACAAGGGTGATTTTTGTATGTTGAGAGTTAAATTTATTTTTGTGCGTGATATATTTTTCTTTTATTAGAGACTCTGTTCATAATTGGGTTCCATTATAAGGATTTATTTTTAAATTTGGGGTTGTATTTATTTCTGAGGGGGACAGATACATCTATGTAGCTGTTTACTTGTGCACAAAATCTATTATTATTATTATTATTATTATTATTAAATTGTACTGGATTTTGATGATACTGATGTGTGACATTAGCCTTATAATGTCTTGTTATTTTATTTATTTGTTTATATTTTTGCTGAATTTCTGTGAAAATTAAATTTTTCTTAGGTTTCAGAAAAAAAAAGTTTTTCAGTTATATATCATGCATCATCTCTTATTTCATATAGAGACTTAAACTCTTTAGTAAGCTAGGAGTTTGGCAGGGAATCACACCCTGTCATTTTTGGGAAGCATTTCCTTTATAATGAAAGGAAATGGTTTGCTAGTCTGAAGTCAACCTCACCTGGCTTTTGCTGAGAAAATGTATGAGGCCAGTTAGTTTGTCTGAGATCACTTCATTGGAAATTAAGGAGTCTGGGAGGGGGATTTTTATTATTTATTTTAAAAGAACATAATAGGATACAGACAGATGAGGCAAAAAAGAAACCAAAAACTTTAACAGGTCTTAAATGTTTTGAAGACATGTGCAGCAAAAGACAAGCATAGTATCTAAGGGGGAATGTTCTAGAATGGCAAAATACCTCACCAATGGCTAGTTGAAAAAATATAATTTAACACAGAATTCTTGGTGATGATGAATTTGGCCCACTATTCTGTTACCTAAAAGTTTACTTTGCCCTTCTGGAGTTATCCATGTGATGTAATACTTATACTGAGCAACAATCTGCAGAATAATCCCAGAATGTACAAGTAGAACACAATAATAGGTCTGATTCACAGACAGTATGCAGTATATAGCACTGATGCCTTAATGCCAGGTGTTTCATTTTTTTTGTTGCCATTTTCCCATTTTTCTCTAATTCACACACAGACACAGTCAGAAAAATGCATACTATTATAAATTGCCAGTATCCCATCTGCATGCACAACTACGTGTATAGAGTTTTTCACTATATGCTTACACTCCAGGAACATCAATAACTTGCCTGAAGCATATAGACCACAACAGGAGAAAAGTGCTTGAAAATGAGATTTTCCTGTTTAATTTTGTAACAATGAGTGGACAGTATAGCTTGCAGCATGTAACATCAGTGGGCTTCAATAATCTGAAATTGCAGAACAGTGTTTTGTATTAAAAGGTTAATGTACGTAATAATATGCTTGAGAACCATGTAAAAAAAAAAATACAGAAATATACCAGGCTGTTCATCCACCTCAATTTATTCCAAGCACATCTAGTACCTCAGCCATTCGCCATTCTCTTTCTCATTTTATGCACATGTAGACAGTTTCTGGTTCAGAAACACAACCTCCACCTTAGTTTTATAAAAGAGCATGATTTTGTTACAGTTCCCCTTACTGTTCACCCACCTCTGCTATAAACATGTTGATCGGGACAGGCCGGGCACATTGAGCAGAGCCTGGAATTTATAACAAAGCAGTTTTTTATGCTGCTCCATGGGGTGTTACAATGGTATTTTACACCTTTTTTTTTTTTTCAATTTCCCATGCTTACCTTTACCACTGACTGGCAGCCTAGTGTAGGGAACAGCAATGACTTATCTGCACAAGTGAAAGCAGTAACTACTGTAACCAGATTAAGATTGTATAGTTCATTTTACATGCTTACTTGAACACTATTAACGTGTCCCTAAGTGGCTACTGCTATGCTGACCAGGACGACTCACACTGAGATGCTAGGCTGAGTGAAATGGAAGTACTACAGGTTTGATTGAACAAGCATTCTGTTTCTGCTATTTTCTCTTTGTTTGACTGTCTTGTAATAGACACAATTACTGCTTGCAAAAGAGGGGATATTTCAGTGGTCAGTGTCCTGATTCTTGAAACTGGTGCCATTTCCAGTTCAGAATGGAACTCCCTTATGTCACACAGATCAATGAGGTAATGTGAAATAAGGGGAGCAAAGTCATTCTTCAGCAATGCAATGAATCAAACCAACAATTCAGTTTTGTTGTATCATAATTATTGCATCTGCCAGTCATGAGTTAGGGAATCGAGTGTAATTTTTCTTTAATCCTGCAAATTCCCATGACAAAACCTTTAGTACCAAGTATGTATGTTACCCATGTGCCACTATTTTTTCTGCATACTCTCAGCAAATATTTTTTTTTTGTTTAGAATTTTATCATATTGTATACTGTTAGCCAAACTATTTTTTTAAAAATATCAGTTTATATGAAAGACTTAGTGAGGTATTTTATGTTGTTGAGATTTAACATTGCTCAACCATATATTTAGGACAATATTACTGCATCTTTCACTGCTGTGTCTTATTCCACCCAGAAGGATGGTTAGGTGACATAAAATGATTTACTACTTTTGGAGTAATTCTTACATGCACCAGGTAATATAATGAATGCCTACTCAGCAGGCTACATGTGGCATTTATCACCTGTGTCTGAGCATGCAGAACCTTATTACCTCTCTGTACTCCACCGCATTAGGCCAATAATTGAGTACAATGCCCCGTTTTGTATGTACCTCTCCAAACACCTGCGCCAGCTGGAAAGGCCACAGAAATACCTCATAAAAAGAATCCATGGTCTCCGGCACCTATCCTATGTGCACAGGCTGAAATCACTATCACTCTGCTCAGTATCGCACAGATTGCTTAGAGGTGATCTGTGTCTTCCACACAAGGCAATTGCGGAGCCTGGCCTACTAGAGGTGCCCCATATCCATAAGTTTAACTCCTTACACATTACCAGTTTGAAAGGCGTAAATCTAATATACATTAACAAAACCTGCTGGAGAGTCTTCGTACACACATCAGAGTACATCTCTGACCCTCTTCAAGCACAATCATGACAAGTAGATGGGAAACCATATAAATAAATACATTAGGGTGAAATGTCCCACTTGGTGTATATTATGATTTAATAATTCAGTATGGTTTAAAAATGTCATCACTGCTGAATTTTATCAAGGAATTCAATTTATTTGTATTGTAGTCAATGAACAGATAATATTTTTAGGGGCAAGATAGTGGCTGAGCTGCTCCCTGCAAAGTAACTTATGACAAATACAAGAATGTTGTTTGGCAAAAATTGCATTACAGTTGAGATGGGATTGCTTGGGTGAATGTTTCGTTTTGGTGCATGTACATACCAGTACATGTTACTGAAGGGTCATTTGATGAAAGATTTCATTCTGGCACTTGGCAATGCATCATTTTATTGAACAGGTCACTTGGGAGAATGCTTCATTTTGGTGGTTGCACATAATACCAAATGTTACTGAAGGGTCATTTGGGGGAATGTTTCATTTTGGTGATCGTGCATACCTCAATAGTTTACTGAAGGTGGTTGCTTGGTTGAATGTCTCATGCTAGTGCATGTGTATACCTGGGCATACTACCAAAGAGATTACTTAGGGAAATGCTAAATTGTGCATTGCAGAAGTGATTATGCATACACTGTCAAACTGCTGAAGTGACCACCGGGCAACATAGTTCACTGTGTCATTTGGTGCTTCTGCATACACTGCTGGACAGGGGCAATTTTTCTTTGCAGGCAAAGGCAGAAAATCTATAAAATAATACTTGACCGCATATATTATGGGAGTTTGGCATGCCTTACAAACAAAAGATATTGGCCAGACAGACCATTTCTATGATTATTTATTTATGTGCTGTAGTTAACCGTTTTTTTTTTTTTTTTTTTTTTGTAGTTAACCTGAGTGTGTTTGCATAAATAGTTGGCATGGCTATTTAAGTGTCAAACACAATATTGTTTGTAGCTGGCTTTTCCTGACAGATGGTAATGACTCAATCTTACAGAATACTTGCACCATGAATGTAATGAATGTTTCCTCAAAAGGTTATGTGGAGCAATTATCACAGTTTGCTAGCGCATGTAGAATTTCTGCAGTCAAGACATGCAGGTGATTGTCACCTTATTTATGCAGTTAGAGTATAACACTGTGTCATTAGCACTTGTCAGTTACAATCATTGGCAGCTGTCACTGTTATTCACATTACTAAAAGTCATTATCACACTGCAAGGACAGGTGTGGGACACTCCATATGTTTATGAGTGCTACAGATATTTTTCATATTTAGTTCTAAAATTCTGGAACTTGGCATCTGGAAGACAGTTTTAGTAGTTACAAGATGGAAAAAGAGTGTTGTCTGTCTGGTGTATCGATATCATATTTTGTTTAGGAAACTGGTTATGAGAATTCATATTGTTTCACATTTGGTGAGTAACTGTCAGGGAACATGTCAGCATGCCAGGTAGTAGCTCATTTTGAAGACAGTATTAGTACTTGCAAGATACAAAAATAAATGTGTCTGTATGCCATACACATGTCCAGCTATCACAGTTTGTTTGGGACCATGGTTATGAGAATTATGATTGTTTTTCCTAATGAACAGAAGAGTGCCCCTGTGGATAAGCATGAAGATTTGGATGCTCTAACCAGGTAATGCATATGATATACATATATATATATATGTAGTCTTCCAATACATCTGTCAAACATCAGTAGCAATCTATTGGCATTTTCTCTCCTTGGGCTTGATGCACAGGGTCGGTGGATCTGCAATCTGCCATGACAGCATTACCGCTGAAGATGTTCACCTGTTCAGAAAGGATGGCGTTCACCTAACTGAGAAGGGCATTGCGTTGTTCTTGACTGACCTCCACAATAGCGTGAGGAAAGCTATGCAAGATTGGTAACATGCAGTTTGTGAGAAGAATGGAAAACACCCATGACCCATGTAGGACTAGTATGGTAAGTAAAACTCTATTATGAAATGTGTTCTGTAAAATATATTTTTCTGAGTTTGGCAAATAAATGTGGTAAGGAGCTGGTGAAGATACTGAGAAAGAACAAATGTTTCAGTAGAGTGCTACTACGTACAATCTAATATGTCAATGACCATCCTGCAATACTTCTTTTTTTATTCTGCTTTTATCAGGCATGTGTAGAGTTTAGATGACAAGAAGGGCTTAGTAATACAGAACTTGATCCCTTAGGTCCATTGCTGAATGGACACATGAAAAGAGACACATGTAAAGAGAAAAGGCATAGGTAAGGCAGACTGCTGACACTGAAGGAGGTCGTGAGACTGCAGTGGTATCAGCTGTCTGAGTGGGTAGCCAGCATAGCAGACAGAGCAGATGGCCTTGCCTGCCACTGAAGTTCTATGCCTGTCCTGGGGTCATTAGTGGAGTGGCAGTCCTTACCTTGCTTTTTCTCTTTACGTGTACCCATTCAGCAGTATGTTGGCTACACCAAGAATATGTATATTTACAATCATGTGTGTCTACATGGTAAAAGAACTGGTTCCGAATGCTGTACACATGTACAGATACCAGTTTTGTTAGGACTCACGTTATGGAAATTATGATTTTTTTCATATTTTGGTAAATAACTTTGCAAGGGAGCATTTGAATGTGCTAAGTAATACCTCATTTTGAATAAAGTATTCATAGTTCCAACATGGTAAAAGAACTGTGCCAATATGTTGTACACATTGAGGGTTGGTTGGGAGGGTGGCTTAATGGTTAAGGTGTTTGCCTTACAAACACAAGGTGCAGGGTTTGAGTTTCACAAGGGATAATTGGCTAGGCTTAAAATGGCTCACAAGAGCAGTTAGCTTAGTACTAAATTATGAACCTATGAACATGCACAGTTATCAAAGTTTGTTTCAGACTTATGCTTATGGAAATTATGATTTATTTTCATATTTTGGTAAATAACTTTGCAAGGGAGCATCTGAATGTGGTAAGTAATACCTCATTTTGAAGACAGTATTCATACTTCCAACATGGGAAAAGAACTGTGCCTATATGTTGTATACATGTACAGATATCAAAGTTTGTTTCGGACTTATGCTTATGGAAATTATGATTTCTTGTTCATATTTTGGTAAATAACTTTGCAAGGGAGCATCTGAAGGTACTGAATACCTCATTTTGAAGACAGTAGTCATACTTCCAATGTGGTAAAAGAACTGTCCCTGTATGTTGTACACATGTGCAGATATCAAAGTTTGTTTTGGACTTAGGTTATGGAAATTATGATTTTTTTCATATTTTGGTAAATAACTTTGCAAGGGAGCATGTGAATGTGATAAGTAATACTTCATTTTGAAGCCCGTGTTACTCCTTACAACATGGTAAAAGAACTGTGTCTTTGCAGTGTACACATGTACAGATATCAAAGTTTTAATCTTGTAGGATTATGAAAATTATACATTTCCAATACTTCTCATTATTATGCCCATATCTTTGGAAGGGATCACCTGGTGATGACACAAATGATACATCATTTTGAAGCTGACATTGAGACGCACAACTTCTACACTATGTACCCTCTGTCTGTTACAGGTGATGAGATATTCTGCTTTATTTATTTATCGATTATGAGAAATATTATATTAATCATATTTCTGTGAATATCTCCGTAAAGAAGCATCACGCAGTAATGGTTAAGGTATCATTTTAAACCTGACATTAATACAAACAACTTAAATACAATTTGTATGGGTCTACATGTTACATTGACCAAGATATTGTGCTTTGCATTTCCAAAAAGGTAAACAAAAATATCCACAATATCATATAGGTCATAGATTAGTGGTCATAGATTAGTACTAGGCTAACTGCCGTTGTGAGCCATTTTAAACCTAGCCAGTTATCCCTTGTGAGACTCAAACCCTGCATCTTGTGTTTGTAAGGCAAACACCATATCCATTAGGCATTCCTTGCCAAATATTTAATAATGACTTTGATATGCACTATCAACATTTAAACTGATGGAAAGGTCAGTGTCTGCTGAACACCTTTCACATTTACATTTTTAGTCTAGCTATTATAGTTAAAGAGTTATGAACATTTGTTTTCTGTTTGGTATTAGGAATGGGTTTTCTGAAAATGAGCTCAGGCTGCACTGTTGTTCCTATGGTGGAATTAAGCAGGCAGCTTTTTCTGAGCTGCTCTGGAGTGAATGAGTTAAGAGCCGTATTGCACAAACAATGACAAAATAAAAAAAAAAAGAATTACTTAAAGCGGACAGAGACTACACATTTTAACATAGAATTTAGAGGATGAAACAGAACTTGTAATTTGTTCACTGCTTACATGCACTTTCACCCTTCACAGACCTAAATGTACACCTCTGTAAGTGTAACCTGACACAGCCCCCTGATGTCATCATTTACTGTTGACATGCATTGAAAACAAACACTGCGGAAGTGTCTACATGGAGTGAACATCATTACACAGTAATATTTTTTTTGGAATTCATCAATTTTAATAAGTTTTGACCTCATTTGCATCTTCACCATGCTGAGAGCCCTGAATCTACATTGTTGGTAACCATGTAGGCAGGGAAAATAAAGGGGAGCCCAATGTTATAAACATAAGGGAAGATATTACTTTGCTATATATCTACACAGAGGAATACAGTTTGGGATCAAATTTGACTGTATTCCTTCAGATATAAACTGCATATGCTGACATGACAGTATAGTCTGTTTCATGGGGTTTACACTTTTAGCTGTCTAAATTACTTACTAGTATATTCTTCATTTGGGTGGTGGGGGATCAAAGCTGCATTTATGTCATGGTACTTAAAAAGGATTATTGCTGTTGTTACTCTACTTTTGTAGCATCCACCCTGTCTAATGATGTCATGATATATCTGCTGTTACATGTTAAAGTCAGTTATGTACAAATCTAAGACCTTTTACTTCCTATTGTTTCTGTGTAGACTCCGTTCCATGGCTGTATTTGGAAAGTTTTCAAATACATGGGCAACATAAACATGGAGTCTACATGGTTGTCTTACAGCTTGTTGAATTACTCCACATTATTGGTTTGCTTCATTAGCATACATTTCAGTGACTTATGCTGTAATTAGCATTCTACACAAGTTGTCATGTTTGTGTGTGAGTGAGCACTGCTACACGGAGTTTACTGAATCTAAAAATATCTGTGGCCATGTGTGCATCGCACCGCAAAGCACACATGGTGAAAAATGACCATGTAGGCTTTATTGAATCCCCTGCCTATCTTTATTTTTATTAATAATAATAATAATAATAATAATAATAATAATAATAATAATAATAATAATAATAATAATACTATTTTCCTTCTATCCTACTAACTTTCATCTCTTATCTACCTTTATTCTAATTGCTCTCACTCCCATTCCCAAATACACAAAGCTATAGGCTAACTGAAGTCCCTCGTATTCTCTCTTTTGTTCCAACCATTTTTTGTAAACTGTGTGCCCTCGTTATGATGACACTGGGAGCAGGCTAAGTATGCTACACTAGAATTCTCTATTCCAGCGACAGTCTACTACTCATCCTCTGGTATTCCCAGGCTTTTCCAGGCAAGCTGAGGAAATACAATTGTGTAAGTCCTAGTTACATTTAACAGAAGATGTTCAAATTCTGCACTGTCTCAGTGCCAGTTTTGATTTTCTGCCAAGGTTACTTAGTACTGAACAGATTTCAAAAGCACAGACTCCCATCTCTCTCTCTTCATGTGACAGCCAATTTTCTGAGCATACCCTGATAGGGAACCCTTTAGCTATTACTGGAAGTGAGTGTTTAGGCTTTTGCACTTCCACAAAGGAGATGAAAAAAACTGAATCCAGAATCACCTGGAAAGAATAAATTCACAGCCAATTACAATACATAAAAAAACAAATCCAACAACAATGAAATCAAAGAGGTTGAAGCCCACCTCATCTATGGACAATCTGGGGGCTGGTGGGTCGGTGCTGCCATTGAGGCAGTGAGGAATTCAAACATCTACTGTTACTGGCAACTACATTCATCATCAATACTGCCTTAATGGCATTTTGGGTAGCTTCCCAATGCTTACCTTACCTGAGATGTGGAAGGATAAGGATCCAGAAACTCCTGCAGAATGGCTACAGCAAAGCCTGCTATGGACCTTTGAAAATAATTAGTCTTTAGTGCTTTGTGAAAGCATGATCAGAGGACCAGGTTGCTGCCTCTAGAATGCAACATCTAGAATGCTTTTAGATTTCACCTTTTTCCATTATCCCATTAAAGAGGATAAGGCCCTATAGATAGAGCCTTAATCTTGCCTAGAAGAGATTTGCCAAGATGGGAGTAACAGGAAACAACAGCACAGTACAATCATTATACAATAGTTTGCTTAGAGACATGTTGCTCTTTCTCAGCTTGCCATATAGGAGACAGCTGTTTTGCATTCTTAAAGGGCTTTGTTCTATCAAGGTAGTACTTGAGCTTCCTGTGCACATCCAAGGTATGTAGACTATTTTCTCCTTTGTTTTTTTGGATCAGGTTAGTACACTGGGAGACTGACGGCTTCATTCAAGGCAAATTCTGAAAAAAACACTTTAGGCATGAATGATGGATTACTGTGAAACACAACCCTGCCCTTGTGAAAAATCATATAGGGTTGGCCCAGCATAACAGCTTACAGCTCAAAGACTCACTTTGCAGATATCACAGTAACTAGTAAAATAGTTTTGCAAGTAATAAACCAATAATCATGTCCAAAAAGTCGTATGGTCATGTCCTCAAGAACAAACAGGAGATCCTAGGGAGGAGGAATTTGCTTCGGGGAGGGGGGGGTCTCACATACATCACTCCCTTCATGAACTGTTAACTACAAAAAGAGATTTAAGAGGCGGGTCCATGGGCAGACATGTTGAGATCACTTTAAGATGCACCTTGATATAAGCATATGACAAACCATCTCTAAGTAGCTTGCACAAATATTTCAAAACCAAAGGGGTCAAAATCCTTTCACAACTTCTGTTATTGGCTAGGCATCATCTAGAAAACTTCTTCCACTTGTAAATGTCAGATTTTCTAGTTACATGTATTCTTGCCTCCTTAAATACCTGCTGCATATCCTCATGGAACAAATGCCTAAAAAGTATCAAAATAGAATCATCCAGGCTGTAAGTTGCTATTTCCCTAAGTCGGGGTGTGCCTTTCACCAGTGATGTTGTGTTAGCAGATGCAGTCAGTGTGGAAGCTTGTGATAATTGCCCTTTGCTATTTCCATAAAATGGAAAGCCAAATTTGCCTCGGCCAAAAGGGGCTTTCCACTATGATCTTGGATATTTCTTTCTGCATTATTTTAAGTACCTTGGGAATCATTAAAAAGGTTAAAAATGCTTACATGAATATTCCTTACTATGGGAATGATACAGCATCTGTCTTCTAAGCATGGCTGCAAGGATGTCCTGAACAGACTTTTTTTTCAGTTATCTGTTCTGAAAGGAAATAAGCAATTCTACTTAAGTGGTTCCCCATATCTTTATCAAGTCCTGGATGACTTCCACATGCAGCTTCCACTTATGAGGGTCTGTCCAGAATCTGCTTAGTATCTCTGCCACTGTGTTTTTCACTGACAGAATGTATGAGGCTTGATGAGTTAGAGAATGCTGTAGATCCAGCCCACTGGCCATCATTGCCTACCAACAAAGAGTGTTTCACCTTGTGACTCATTACTTGTTCAGGTACCACATTATGGTAGGGTTGTCTGTGACCATTAGAACAGGACCCACAGTCTATAAGTACTGAAGAGCTTTTAAGGCATGGGTCACTGACAAAATCTCCTTTACATTTATATGCTTTGGTGTGTCCTCTGGACACCACAAGCCTTGCACTTGAACTCCCATAAACACTGCTCCCCCTGCAAATCTGAAGAGTCCATCTGGAGAAATTGAATTTGGGTCTGAAGAAAGAAAGTCAGTTCTGTATTCACAGACAATTACTCCTTCTACCAATGCAGTTTCTCTTTTACAAATCCCAGTACCAGTACCTAGAAATCAAAGGGATGAAGGTGTGTGTGTGTGTGTGTGTGTGTGTGTGTGTGTGTGTGTGTGTGTGTGTGTGTGTGTGTGTGTGTGTGTGTGCATGTGTGTGCGTGCGTGTGTGTGTGTGTGCGTATGTGTGTGTCCAACAATTCTTCAAGTAGCACTGAATTTTTATTATGCGTAGTCTTTTTAGTGGCATCATGAAGAACACTGATGCCATGAGGCTTAGAATTTTTTGGAACTCTTTTGCTGAGTCCACGTTTGCAAGAGAGAAATTCAATAAAATGGCCTGATAAGTCAGAACTTTGCCTTCTGGCAGGAAGGCCATCTTTTTTCTTTCTATACAACACTCCAGAAAAACAATTCATTGAGAGGGTGTGCGGAAGGACTTTTAAAGGTTTAGTTTGAAGATCAGGTGGGAAAGGATAATGTAACTTTGTCTATGGACTCTAAGCACCTGGACACAATATCTGCACAAATCAGCAAATCAACTAAATAAGGAAAAATATAATGCCTAGGGGTCCTGCAATTGGCAGCCACTGGGGCCAGACACTTTGTAAACACTCAAGGTGCAATAGACAGCCCGAAGGTTAATACAGAAAGGTGATAATTTAAGTGAGTCACTGCAAATCTCAAAAATGTCTTTAAATTGGGACCAATAGGAATGTGGTGATAAGTGTCCTTGAGATCCAGAGTCACCATGAAACACTAGTTTGGAAGCAAAGCTAGGACTAACTGTAAGGTGAGCATTTTGAATTTGAGAACTTTTACAAAGATGTTTAGAATGGACACATCTAGGACAGGTCTCATAGAATGTTCCTATTTTGGTACTAAAAAGATTCAGTTGTAAAATCATTTGTCTTTGTATGTCACAGGGTTAGGTTCTATGACCCCTGTTTCTACCATGTGATGGAGCACTGGAGGAAACAGCAATGTCTGGTCTGGTGGGTATAGGGAGATTCCACCCAAAGGGGGAAGATTTTTTATCCACTGCCAAGTATATAATTTCCGAATCACTCAGATACAGAGACAATTTGTGGCCAGGCATCAAGGTTGAGAGAGCATGGGGGAAGGGGAAAAGGAAAGAAAGAAAGAAAGAAAGAAAGAAAGAAAGAAAGAAAGAAAGAAAGAAAGAAAGAAAGAAGGAAGGAAGGAAGGAAGGAAGGAAAATCAGGTTTGGGGGGCAGTGGTGCTCTGTGACTCACACAGTCATTCCTTTGCAGGGGGGTTGACCTATTTTTTGGAAATGATCTCATCCTGTTTGTTTTTGAAAAATTATCCTCCTGCCATTTCCTTTTGGATCCCTAACTTTTGTTTGTTCTGCACTTTGTATGTGGAGAGCCTGATCACATGAAGCATCCTAGACATCCTATGCATTAATCTGCCTCTGTATTCCCACTTTTTGAGAATCTGTGTAACAGAGGGCCCAAACACCAATTCAGAATTTAAAGGTGCATTCAAAATTTTGTCTTGTAAATCATCTGAGAAGGTCAGATTATGTTACCAAACAGCATCTTAAAACAACAGAAGAAGCAGCATTTCTCAAGACTGCATCTACACATTCAACCATACCTCCCAAAGGATATTTTGAAATCTGAGCAGACCTCTCAACCATACCAAATTCCTTGGTATTTAATGGTTTTGAGGTGAAAATAATGGGGTGCCATGAATTCCCAAGTGGCCCTTTAATTCATGTTTTTTTTCCAATTTTTTTTGAACTCTCGCTGATGTCATCACATGCAGGGCATGAGCGATGTCAGCTTCACGGGGAAGACTGCCAGGCTATCAGAATAGGGCTCCTCAGACGGTTTGTGCCTGTTAATGTTTACTTTTTTTTTAATGTACATTCAGTGATTGAACGCAGTAGCAGGCTTGCAGGCAGCAGCACATATTGAGTGTAGTGGAGCAGAGGAGCTGTAAAAAGTGTAAAGCTG
This sequence comes from Protopterus annectens, assembly GCF_019279795.1. NCBI lineage: Eukaryota > Metazoa > Chordata > Ceratodontiformes > Protopteridae > Protopterus > Protopterus annectens. Next base: position 1,155,142,707 of record NC_056732.1, on the reverse strand, counting down.
TGTTTTTTTTTTTTGATATTTAATATGCAAAGTTAAACTAAACATTCTGCTGCCTTCTACCAGTGGCAGCCAACCCAAGAAGGAGCAAATGCTGCAAAGTACAACTTCAAGTTTAGTCCAGAGTCCCAAGTTCTTGACCAGACCAGTCTACCCAGTATCTGCTGCAAATCCAGGAATACCACACCCAGGATCAGGATAGGAGCAGTACTCACTCAAGATGGATGAGAAATGGCTTGACTTCCTCTGCGGTTCTTCAGGTAAGAATACAAAAAAAAAAGTAAGAAAAAATAATGGAAAACTGCAAAATGCATATGATATACTGGTATTCAGACATAAAATGAGATACTGCCAGCAAATGTTTAGATGCATTTGCTTTTTCTTTCAGTAAATGATAACTTGACATGATACCTCACTTGACTTTTGAGCAAGTCAGCAAGGAAACTGTGTGTCAACACGCAAAAGTCTTCAATAATGCCGAATTTACATGCAGGTGTGTATGTGTATGCTTGTGTGTGTGTGTGTGTGTGTGTGTGTGTGTGTGTGTGTGTGTGTGTGTGTGTGTGTGTGTGTCTGTATGGTGGGGTGTACCTCTCAATCTCTCAGAGCAAGAAATGTGGACAAAGACAAAAATAGTGATGGGACAAAGTCCTAAAATAGTGACAGATTTTAAATATCGCTGCTGTGAACTTGTATAGTTGCTATAATTTATTTGTGAGGTTGGCATAATAGTTAACATGTTTACCTTCCAAACACATGGTACAGGATTTGATTCTCACGTGGGGTGATTGGCTAGGCCTGAAATGGCCTACAATGGCAGTTAGCCTAGTTTTAATCTATAAACACTATAATAACAGGTTTTGATTTATTATGTATTTTCTGAGAGATATTAAGTCTGAAATTCAAATGCGTGCTATTTATAAGCAGAAACCAAATTTAGACATTGGTCTCAAAATTCTTTAAGAAAGAAAGAATGCTGAAGCTGCAGGTATAACAACCCAAGAACAGACAAAACAGATGCAGTAGTCAAAGAAACACAGCAAACAAATTAAAAATTAGGCTGAATATACAAAAATCCAGCACAGTAAACAGCTGCTGTAGGCAGTGAGGTGGTGTATCAGTTTACCTAAGGAAAGGAAATACTCATTTTTTAAAGAGCACATGAAACAGCTTGACACTGAAAACATATTGTCTACAGAATGAATCACTATTTTCAGACATTGCCTTGTATGAGTGTTGCAATGTCACATATAGTGTGATATTCATTTTGTCTGACATTGCCTTGTATGAGTGTTGCAATGTCACATATGTGATATTCATTTTGTCTGATTATAATCAGAGCAAGTTGTCAATAATAACTGGAGGTTTCAGCACAATAAATAAGGTGGTGTATCAGTTTACTAAAGAAAGGGAATACTATTTTTTTTTAAGAGCACATGAAACAGCTTGACACTGAAATCATATTGTCTGTAGAATGAATAACTGTCTTCAGACATTGACTTGTATGAGTGTTGCAATGTCACATATAGTGTGATATTCATTTTGTCTGATTATAATCAGAGAAAGTTGTCAAATAGGCATACATTAATAACTGGAGATTTCAGCACAATAAATGATCCTTAAAGTTAAATCTAGCTAGAGTGGGTTATAATAATTCTTGCATCAGATGACTGAGATCATATTTTTAGTAGTGGGAACATAGGATTTCTTTTTTTGATTTTTCACAAACAAACCAAATTTGATAGAATGATATTTGCTTTAGTTTCTGATAAAATAATCAATATATAGAAAGACAGAGTGAGAGAAAGAGAGAGAGAGAGAGAGAGAGAAGATACTACCTTCTCTGACTGTAAGATATATGCCTTGCGAACTTAGGTTCATAGGTTCGCAAGTAAGTATTAGGCTAGCTGCCTTGTGGGCCATTTTAAGCCTAGCCAGTTTTCCTTTTTTGCATGAATAAACCTATCTCATCTGGACAGTGAATGAGTTTAATAATTTAGAATGTCAGTAAATGTGAAATGTACAGAACTAGTGAAATGCTGATCTGGAGTGATAGGTATTTTTGAACAAGTGGCAAGTTTAGAATCCTAATGCATAAATGAGAAATAGTTGCAAATTAATAATTATAAATGTTTCTAGATTCATTTTATTTCCATTTAAGAATTTAAAATGCCAATGCCATTATAATTTGCAGTTCCAAAAAAAAAAAACTGTAGTCTTTCTTTTAAATACACAAATTCTTATGTTGTGTCACCATATTACTTCTATGTGCCCTCAGCTAGGCCCCAATGTTTCTTTGAAACTGTTGCATTGTTCTGGCAATATTTTGTATTTAATATTTTGTCTATTCTTCAATTTGCATTTAAAATTTGATATCCCACAATTCCACTGGAGTGGGAGGGGGTTACATAATTATGTATTCAAATTTTATGTTAATCATTGTACAGATTCTGGCCAGTTGTGCCTACTTTTCATGGGCCTTTGTCCAGATTTTTGATGATTCGAGGTTGAGAGGTATGAACCTGAGTCATATGACAAACAATTTCATTCATATATTTGCTCTGCAGATAAGGATGCATTAAAATATCTAAACTGTACACACTCTTTAAAATAAATTTCCATATATAGCCTTGATAGTTTAACATGCTAAAGGCTAGATACAAAAGAGAGAAATTATTTTGCCCTGAAGATCTAAACATTTCTCTCTATCAGGGGAGATTAGATTAGATAAACTTAATGCCTTTTTATTTGAGAAGGCAGCTGGGGAAACTACAAGTGGATCAGCAGTCAAAGGAGAAAAGAGGTTTGGCATACCCAAGAAAACTCTATGGGCCAGATTCACAAAGGCTTGCATGGAGTCTAAGAGTAGAGTAAGACTCCATGCAGCCAACATGTCCGCCGAGCGATCCAGGAACAGCCGGTAGGGGCGTGCAACAGAGCTCCCAAAACGAGTCCTACAAGGACAGGGCTTGGATATGCAAATTACCTCAATTGCAGGCGAAAGCTATGCAATTGAGGTAAATTTGCGATCCAGGAAACCCGAACCAGTCCGAGGAAGAGTAGTGTTATTTGTAGAAATGTACTCAATTGACAAGTGAGTACGGTTCTGAAAATAGCAAAACGGTGCCGTGACAGCTCCAAAAAAGGGATGCATCCAGTTGAGGAAGCATGCCAATGGACAAAAATACGGCCATTGGCAATGTTCACCATGCAAAATAAAAATAAAATAATTTTTTTTTATCCCGATCTTCGGTGTTTAAGCCTAGCGCAGCACTGCGCAAATGCACTGTGCTCTAAAAACCAGAAAACCAATAATTAAAATCCAGAAATGTGGATTTTATTGTAATTCTTCATTTACAATGCAAGGGAATGGCAGGCTGAAGAAAACATGGCTAACGAGTAGAGGTTGCTAAGGAGGGAAGCTCAGTCTCAGAGATGTAATCAAGCATTAGTAGGCAATCCTATGCAAATGAGAGTTAGGATAGTGAATCGCAAGTTTACATAGCAAATGAGCACAGTCAGTGGAGTGTAGGAGTAGGATAAGGGGAGTAACAGAGTAGAAGATAGGTGACATCACGAGGGGGGTATGTATGAAAGAAGTGAAGCTCATTGGAGCAGAGTGGCATGTGTCAGCTGTCATTTCCACATCAGTGGATGAGGTGTATCAACAGGTAGGCTAGGTAAAGGCAAGAAATCAAAGGTGTATGCCGTGGATAACACTAAAGTTTCTTGTATAAGTGCTTGCAACGTGTTTGTGCGCGGGTGCACGCCTGTATATCGAGTAAGACTGTATGCGCACGTGTACGCCTGTGTGCGCGTGTTTAAGCTGGAGTAAGCATGTCTAAGGTTGTTTAAAGTTGTGTAAGCATGTTTGCGCTGGTGTTCGCGCGTTTTAGCAAGAATAAGCAAGTTTTAGTCAGTGTAAGCATGTGTGTGCGCGAGTGAGCTGGTGTGAGCATGTTTGCGCTTGTGTGCACAGCGCTGCCCCCTGAGGAAACAGAAAGGGAAAAGGAAGCACAACAAATAGTAGGAAGTTAACCAGGGAGTACTAGCAGAGCTAGCAGGTGAAAAGAATCAGAATCAGGCAATTACACAGGCAGTACACTAGCCCAGCCCAGCCCAGCACTTAAAACTCTGCAAACAACATTCCACTATGTTTCTCTCACGAGACACTGCAACACTGCATTAAGCTAATAGAAGTGAAAACTGAAAAAGCTTTACTGAGACAAATAAATGTTAGGGGCTGCCATTGCTGTTATAAGGCAACATATGCAACATGCTGTGGGTGGTGACAATGCAAATGCTGCTGGACAACCCACAGTGAGGAGACGGAGAAGAGTGTACAGGCCCAGGGTAACCTACCAGGGACTACATGAGCTGGAGATAGTGGAGCGCTATAGAGTGGACAGAGACCTCTTGCAGCAAATTGTTGAGCTGTGCAGGCCACACCTCACACACAGAACCAACAGAGGGAAGCCCATGCCAGTGGAAACCAAGGAATGTTTTGGCCTAAGAATATTAGCAACAGGTACCTTCCAGAGACCAACTGGTGATATGATGGAAATATCACAGGCATCAGCATCCAGGGTACTGCACCAGTTCCTGGATGCCATGTCAGCACATGTCAGTGATCATGTATATTTCCCCAATTCCCGTGAGGTACTGGCCAGCAATATACGTCTCTTCCAGCAAATAGCAGAATACCATGAGGTAGTGGGTGCAATAGACTGCATGCACATATGCATCAAAGCACCAGCCGGTGAGCGGGGTAGGGTCTACTTCAACCGCAAGGGCTTCCCCTCCATCAACTGCCAGGTCGTGTGTGATGCCCAGGGCATAATACTGAATGTGTGTGCTGGCTGCCCTGGAAGCTACCATGATTCCCATATCTGGCATCTGACTCAGCTGTATCAGACATTTGCCAATGGGGACATCCCTCATGGTCACCTAGTGGGGGATGCTGGCTATGCACTGGAGCCGTGGCTGATGACACACATCAGAAACGCACACACACCTGAACAGGAACGCCATAATGAGGCACACGCACAAACACGAAATGTAATCGAGCATGTGTTTGGCCTGCTCAAGTCACGGTTCCGGTGCCTGGACACTTCTGGTGGAACCTTGCAGTACTCACCAACTACATGTACCCAAATTGCCATGGTATGTGCCATGCTACATAATATGATCCTGCGAAAACAGCTGCAGCAGGAGCAGCATAGGCCTGGGCCAAACAGCCCCCCACCATTGCCAAGGCCATCACAGGCAGAGCGTGACTCGGAGGAGGAACAACCTGAGCCTGCCCCAGTAGGCAGAAGGAGGCATGCCCAGTATGCTTTGGCCTTCTCAAAGAGGCAATGCATAGCACATACACTGGCTCAGTAGGAACCCTGGAAATGATACCTCTCTCTGACTCGCACAAATAGTAAAAGGGGTGCCTAACTTGACACTACCTGTTTCCAAACATGTATAGAGAGTGCAGTATGTGCATCCTACATAGGCAGCCCTGCAGCACCACCTGAGGCATGATTGCCATGTGTTAAGCAATATAAAGCAGTGTTAAACAGGTTTCACCACCATTTAGTATATGTAAAGCAATTGCACACACTAACACTAGCACAACTGTGGTCAATGTTGAGCAATATTGGGCAATGTTCTGTAATGTTGGTTAACGTTGAGCAATGTTGGACAAGCCTGGTCTATGTTGGGCATAGCTGAACAAAAGCCAACATGCTCATATTTGCTCTACTGGCCTTTAAGCAGTCTGGTCTGCTCAGTATGAAAATATAAAGCAGTGACAGGCCTCGAACCCAGGATACTGTGCACTATAGTCATACTACTGAACCACTAAACCATGACAGTATTGCACTGGTCAGCCTGTATGAAGACATGTTGATACGTCTATGCAACGTATCTCATAGAAACCCTGCAGACACAGCATAATCCCTGTCGAGTTATGACACAAAGGTGAGCCCTGCAGTAAGAATAGAACCTGATTTTCAACATACATATAGTATAATTGTTAATATTGGTCATATTCACATACATCAACAAATGTAGTGGACCTCAGACAGCAACATACTGACAGGTCACACTGGGCATGCTCACACACTTGAACAAATGATACAAATGTCAGGCAACAAAACACTGAAAGGACAGACTGGGCATGCTCACACACTTGAATAAATGAGACAAATGTCAGGCAACAAAACACTGAAAGGACAGACTGGGCATGCTCACACACTTAGGCCATGTCTGAGTATAGCAGTGGGCCACACATATCGGGCAGTTGTATGTGTTAACACAGGAACTTCTCAGTATTCTCCAATCTGCCATGTGCACACAGTTATATGACAATAGACACATATATAATACATTGGAACCCTGTCATAATAAAATATGTTCTGCAGATACTTAGGTTCTTCGTAGAAAGTGTGAAAGCAAAGAAGAGAAAAAACCTGCAATCAGTATCATCAATAAACAATGTGTAGCCTGAACATTACCATAGGTGCATAGGTTGATACTAGCCTATCTGCCCTAGGGCATGTATAAGCCTAGCCAGAGTGTGTTTGGCTATCGCAGCCCTGTTAGATTAGTAGACTGTGCCTGTGAATAGTAGGTCACACAAGATAGGCCCTTTACATTTGCTTTATTGTGCCTCTGTCCAGCAGGGACCCAGAAGAGATTCCAGGGGTAAACATACGATCACCCATCCACTCATCAATATGTCTCCTGTAGGGGGTCAGTAGGGGGCTCAGCCTATGCGGGACTGGGATCCCATTCCAGAGTGAGGGGAGCATCTGGGATAGAAATGTGTCCCTCCAGTATGTCCTATAAATATCTGTGCCGAGGTGTAAGTCCCTGGAGCGTGTAGCTCTAAGGGATCCAGATATCCTGAGGTGGAGCATGTCCATTAATTATGTGTTGGACATGGCTATAAACAACAGGCACAGATCGCATCCGAGTAGGTGGTAAGTGACTGAGTAGAGCTGGAGTTACATTAGCCGAACTGCACAGGGCATCTGTGTGAGTCCCTAGATCCACTTGGTGAGGTACTTTTGTGGCCAATACAGTTGCTGCAGGTGTCGGGTAAGGTACATCCCAAATGGGGCATTGTATCCAATCATGGGCCTCATGAGTATAGGGGCACAATGACTTTACTTGATCGAGATGTGAAACCTGTTTGGATAGGGAGGGCTATATAGAATGTCTGTCTAACCACTATGGCAATGCAATTGTCAAAGGCAAGATTAAAAACTACTCATGTCCCCATATCCCTAAGAACTTTTACCATACTTAATGTATTAACACCTATGTGGTAATGTGTGGGCACTATGTGATTCCCAAAGGGGATGACTATGCATTTAATGGCATTCAGCTGTAGGCCATGGCTCTGACACCAGTTATCCATCTCTGTGAGACCCTTTTGGAGGATGCTTGTGGCAGCTGGAGAGTCAAATATGGCACCCAGTTTGCAGTCATCTGCGAACATGGTCAGCCATATTCCTCCTGTGTTAGCCTGTACGTCAGAGGAATATATACTGAACAAGACAGGTCCCAGGACTGAGCTTTGTGGGATGCCACGTGTAACTGGTGTAGAGTCAGACATGGCACCTGGAATACATACCATGTGGGTGCTATCCCTGATCCACTTAGCAATCCATCTTGTGACATATGTGTTGATACCTAAGCTGGTGAGCTTATGTATGATGCCCGAGTGGGGTATTGTTGTGAAGGTGTATGAGAGGTCCAGGTAGGCTGTGTGGACTACCTTCCCTATGTCTATGGACCTGGTAACTGTTTAAAGAAGTCGACCATGTTCAAGAGGCAAGATCTGCCCACAACAAAGCTGAATTGTGTAGGATCCAGTGCCTGTAGGTTCACGATGTCTGTGTGTATGAGTACCAAGATGATACGCTCCATAGCTTTGCAGACCAGGCTAGATAGGCTTATTGGGCGATAGTGTCCAGGGTCTGTTGTGGTACCACCTTTGTGGAGCGGGACCAATGTTGCTGTACGCCATTCCTTGGGTACATATCCTGTAGTAAGTCTGATATTGAACAGTGACTTCATGTGAGGGTTATGTTCATCATGAAGCTTTTGTAAGATGCAGGCCGGGACACCGTCTGGTCCCACTGATGCTGTATTGTCTGCTTTGGAGAGGGCAGCACTCACCTGATCATCTGTGATGTCAGGGAGGCTACACTCTGTTGGGATGGACATTTGCTCATTAGGGTGGATGGGGGGTGACATTTGCACTGAACCTGTTTGTCAGGATGATGGCAATGTCTGTTGGTTCAGTGTATGTATTGTCATTTTGCAGTAACACACAGCATATCTGGGAGTTGGCATCCAGGTTCATGACATAACTAAAGAAGGCCTTGTGATTGTTCTCAGTGTGTGGTGCAATTTACATTTTGAAGTGGGTCTTAGATGAATTCATGAGTGAATGTAGCTTCTTGCTAGTACTGATCAGAGATGCCTTCCCTTATTGGGATTGTGCTCTATCATGTAGTATCCCTCTCATTTTGCTGTATAGCTTATTTATGGCTGTGGTCCACCAGACAGGTCCCCTGCCTTTGGAGGAGTGGGTCTTGTTCTTATTTGGGATAGCACGATCCATGCATTCCAGTAGGTGTCAATAGAATGTGTTTGTAAAGGATTCAGCGGTTTGAGCTGTACTTACCTCTGTCCCAGGGTCTTTGAAGGATACCACCTTGGTTTACAGCAGTGTGACGTTTGCTGTTGGTAAGTACTTCACTGAGAGAACCTAGGATGGGGATGGGGACGTGATATGGATGTCCAAGGAGATAAATGTATGGTCTGACCTTACCAATGAAGGGCATACCTCTGGTGTGGAACATGGAGTCCCCATGCTGGTGATGATCAGGTCCAATATGTTTTCCCCTCATGTGGGTGTGGTGACCAGTTATGACATAGCATTTGTGTTTAGTAATTCTAGCAACCGTTGGGCGAGGGTGCTGTGGCTTGAGTAGTATTCCCAGTCAATGCTTCTGTAGTTGAAGTCACCCCATATAATGGTGTTTGTAGAGACCGTCATATCCTCCAGTGTTCCCATGAAAGCTGAGTGGGGTTCCTGAGTTTGGGAGGGTGGTATGTAGCAGGCTACAAACTAAAAGGCAGTTTTGCCCACTGTTAGTTGCACATGTATGGTCTCTGATGCTTCCTGCAGTGCTACTAACCTGGAGGTTTGTGTATCTGTGATGTATATGGATACTCCCCCTAAAGTTGTTGGTGGGTCTGAGTCTTGTGGCTGAAAAGCATGGTATGAAGTATAACTTGGTAGTACTGGTGTGCATTTGGGAGCCTGAACCAGGTGTCTGTTACTGCACAGATATCGACATTCACCATACTGAGGAGAGTCTTGAGTGCATGCATTCTGTGGTCTACACATCTGGTGTCGAGCAGCATTACCCGTACTTTCTTTTACCATGTATTGTCCATGAAGGTGGGTTTGTCATTTGAGCCTTGCACAAAAAAGGCACTGTGGGGGTGGCAACAGCCTTAGCCAGTATTCGAAAGTCGAGGGGTGACAGGTGCAAGCTGCCCATAGCGAAGCTACGTGGCATGTTGAGCATGTCATCCCACCTGACAGACACTGGATCCCCTTTGACTGACACCAATATGTTAGCCAACTGTTAAAATTGATCAGCTTGTCTGTATACTGTGCCATCATTCTTGGTGAAGGTAAGATGCTACACAAGGTGAGGGTCATACAGGCCTGGGTTACACGATCATAGAGATCCTCTATGTCCCTTGTCATGTAGTCCAGGGAGGAACATCTGAGGTAAGTCACACCAGCATGGACAATGATGGAGCCATATTTGTACTTGCTTTGGAGTGACCTGAGTACATGTTTAATGTGGCAGAACCTGCCGCCCGACAGACAGCGCAAAGTGTCCTTCTCCTTGTTCAGCCTGGTGAGTGTGACGTCAGTGTGTCTGACAATGGAGTCATCTATTACAAGTGTATTAGGTGTGTTTATACCGCTAAGGGCAGTGACTGTGTGGCACACTGACTTTGTGAACCATGTGATATGTGGGTAATGTCGTGGGGTAGCAGTTGTCTGGGTGTCTGCTTAGGAGGTCTCTGCTGCTTAGGCAGATATTATGTAGAGCCTCTGAGTATGTAATTGTGTGGTAATGTAGTTTGTTTGCAGTCACTATAGGCCTATGTGTGACGGAGTTGTGTGTGTGGTTACCTTCACCATCTGATAGACTGTGCCGGTCATGGGTCGAGAGAGCTCAGCCTCCCGTTTTTCCATATAGTTGCATCTCCCACATATGTCTGTGTACATAAGGCAGTTGTAACATTGCCTTAAAAGTCCCATATCCATCAGCTAGACTGGAGAGTACACGCGAAACCAACCATTGGACATGCAGGATATTATGATGGCATACCTTCTGTTGACTTATCAAAAGGGATCAGTAGGGCGTTAAGTGCGTAAAAGAGTATTACAGGGGTTTAGTGCTCAGGTATGTTGGTGTTTTTGAAAGATTATCTGCGAAGGAGTCCAGACAGAACCATGACACGTCCTTCAGCTATGTCATACACAGCACTATACACACATATATGTACTGAGTCAGGGCCAACTGTACCTGACTGACAATGCCGACATCCTGTCAGACAGTCCCATACATACATACCCACCACCCACTGACAAATGTCCCTATCAGCATACCAGGAGATATCACATGTAGAATGGGTAAACAGCCCCTTCCAAAGCTGAAAACATGGCCTCAATTGGATGACATTGTGTCCCGATATGTGTCATAAGTGAACTACAGAACAAACAGACCCTGCACCTGAACAGACTGTTGAGCCACACCCTCTCTACAGGATCTGAAACTGTTGAATGTGTTACAGCAACATATGGCACACCCCACAAGTGTTGGTGCACAACAGACCATGGGAACTATATTCCTATAAGCCTATGACGTCTGATCTGCAAGGCCACTGAGTCCATCATGATTGAAGTCATAAACAGAGCTATTGGAAGCCGACAAACACACAGCCCTACCAACTGTGGTATGATCATGGGCAGATCATGGTTCCCAGACCTGCTAGACTGTTTGCAAGGCAGCCACCCAGGACACACATCACTGAAGGGAGCTACACACTTCCCACATAGACTCTGAGTAGCCCTTTATCAACATCACAGACACATGTTGTATCCACAAATTCAATAACCTGTGCATAAATATGTATTGTCATATGAAGGAATGGAAATTTTTCCACGGAGAGATCACACAAGCTAAGAATTGTGGATTCCTGTTCAAGCTGTTAACACCTGCTGACCCACATGGTTCATTCCTGGGATTGCATAAAAGAAAGTGCACACACATTACCATGTCCAGTCTGATGATGTCAGCATCCTACAAATATCACAGGAGAAAAGAAAACACCCAGTAAAACAGTACCTCTGTAGTATCATAATATAGTTAGGTAGGAGTTTGAATCCTGCAATTGCTCTGTGTGTGTGTGTGTGTGTGTGTGTGTGTGTGTGTGTGTGTGTGTGTGTGTGTGTGTGTGTGTGTGTGTGTGAGTGTGTGGTAGATTCTTCTTTGGCAAGTCTGATGATGTCAGCATCCTAGAAATATAGCAGGAGAAATGAAAACATCCAATAAAGCATATAGCGTGTTATGTTAATGCGTATCTCTGTAGTATCATAATATAACTAAGTAAGGGTTTGAATCCTGTGATTGCTCTGTGTGTGTGATTTCTTGTGTAAGGAGTTCCCTTTTTGGAGACTAAGAAAACACATGAATAGAGGTAGATTCTTCTTTGGCAAGTCTGATGATATCAGCAACCTAGGAATATAGCAGGAGAAATAAAAACACCCACTAAAGCATCTAGCGCATTGTGTTAATGCGTATCTCTGTCATATCATAACATAGTTAAGTGGGGGTTTGAATCCTGCAATTGCGCTGTGTGTGGGGGGGGGGGGTTATATGTATGTAGGTATGTGTGTGTGTGATTTCTTGTGAGAGGAGTTCCATTTTTGGAGACTAGGAAAACACATGAATATAGGTAGATTCTTCTTTGGCAAGTCTGATGATATCAGCATCCTAGGAATATGGCATGAGTAAAGAAAACACCCAGTGAAGCATATAGCGCATTGTTTTAATGCATATTTCTGTAGTATAACATAGTTAGGTAGGGGTTTGAATCCTGCAATCGCTGTGTGTTGGGGGGTTGATTTCCTTTGAGAGGAGTGCCCTTTTTGGAGTCTGTGAAAACACATTCAAAGAGGTAATCTCCTCTTTGGCATGTCTGATGATGTCAGTATCCCAGAAATACAGCAGTGGAAATGAAAGCTTCCAGTAAAACATATAGTGTGTCATGTTACTGCAGATCTCTCTAGTCTCATAACATATTTAAGTAGTGGTTTGAATCCTACAATTGCTGAGTGTTTGTGTGTGTGACACTCTTGGTTAATGTGTTGTGGGTTTTGCTTTTACAACTGTATGACATATCAGTAAAACAACAGTATGTGCATTGCACACTTCCAGTATCTGTGTGGCACATACATATATGTACACGTGACCTCAATTGTTAACTGTGTGGCAAATACATATATGTACATGTGATCTCAATGAGTTCATAGGTGTGAAGCCTGCTTTCTACATGAATACATCTGTTACCATTGACAGTCTGTGCTGCTGCTTCTCAGACCTTAGGTCACATATGTATGTATGTGTCAAGGCCAGCCACTGTGGTGATCTGTGGCCTAGGTCATCTGTGTCACACACACCCATGACACTATAAAATAGTGTGAGTGAGGGTTCATGCCTGGGGTATATGTCAGACATGTTCAAACACAACAACAATCTGTCAATAATGGCCATTCATTAGAGGTGTACAACACCTCCGTGGATATGCATACCGACCCCTTCATGCTTATGTGATTCACTGAGGGACATCAGCATACCTTTGGAAATGTGAATACCAAAGGACAGAGGACATAACATGTGGTTGTATGTACACATTGGTACCCCTGATACATGTTGTGGGCTACTAACAATGTGGTACTGTCAGGATACTATGTATTGTAAATGTGGAAGACTATGCTATAGTGGGCTTATAGCTTTACAGCATGTGTTGGTCAACAGGTATCTGTCTGTATGATACCCTTGTGGACGATAAGTGTCTCATCTGGAGAATGCATTGTAGGCCATTGTATGCATTACCAGATCTGGACGGAGATATCCCTAGTGTGTTTGCTTGTACCTGGGACATCTACATGCCAAACAGGGGTGGTCCCAGGAATGGGTGGCAGCCAATACCACTGGTTACTGGTATAGTATAGTACCGGAAGGACTCAAATGCTACCGTGTATCCTAGATCTGTGTGTCAGTTGTCAAGACATCAGCTAACGATTGGGTAAAGTCAGACTGTTGAGGTTATGTATACTACCAGTATGCAAAACAATGACCGATATAAACAGTATCACCCACAGCATAGTGGCAAACCATGTCATACACACATGTGTACCCAAGTCATAACATATGTGTAGTAAAATGCATACTGGCCATCAATAGGAAATATGACGTGTTAACACTGTGTAATACACGGCATGTCACCCTTCCCATGTGTCCACTATGCACATACATGCAGATGGTGCACCTCCACCATAGTCACAAATGTACACCTGCAAATCTGTATTGTACACATCACACACGTACCATCCTCTCACCAATGCATGCTGTCAGTACTGCACACATCAGCCAAGTGGCACATGGGCTTACAATACAATATTGGAATTAACACTGGTGTAAACAATACTACATTGATAATCATACCTTTCATGCATCATGCCTGCTCAGATATGCCTACAAGGATAGCAGTACAACTTGCTGTTGACAACATGCTAACATTGCTACACTGCTATTAGGTCACCCTGTGCATCAGCACCATGTAAGCCTGTTCCTGCATCATTGTCACAGATGACAGGAGGTGGCACAGTTTCATCATATGCACAGGGTGTGTTATTGGTTTGCCAGAGCCCGACAATGAGCCATCTAATCCACATGTATGTGTCTGTGTGTGTGTGTGTGTGTGTGTGTGTGTGTGTGTGTGTGTGTGTGAGTGTGTGTGAGGGACAACAGTACAGTATGGGTCAATGTTGGTGTAATGTTTGTGTGTATGTGTTAGCCCTAGATGTGTGGTTTATGTGTGTGTGTCTGCATGCACACAGTTCCACCTTATGGCTGCCACATACGGGTGATTGTGGGACAGCCACAGACTGTACCTGTCAGGCTGTACAGCTCACTGTCTCCGGCCATGGACACAGTACCTGTGCCTGCCAGGGGTGCCACGGACAGTATTGGGTATCAAGCCAGACTGGGTACTATAATCAGAGGCAGAGGGATGTCGACTAGACCCACGTCCCTGCTGGGACTGGGCAGATCCACGTGCACGTGGTCATCTAGGATGGTCTAATGACAGCCCAGCCCCAACATTGCTGGGGCTGGTACTGCCACTACGGAAGAGGCTGGGACTTGTGTGTCGTCCGCGACGAGTGCCAGCTGATGATGTTGCTGGCATACATCCACGTCGACATCTCAGCCATCCTGCACTGTCCTGGCACATGGACATAACATTGCGGAGGACATCTAGTGTCTCCCCCCAACGTCTATCAATGACCTCGGTGTAATTACAGATGGCACCGGCAAAGTAATGGATACTGTCATTGATAGTGGTGTTGTGAGCCCTCTGCACCCTTAGTCCCTGCCTGGTGTACCATTCCATACGTGCCTGTGTCTGCATTACAGACCGGAACATGGCTGAGGTTGTGAGACCTGTGGGGGCACATCTGCCAGGGGCATTACGACCAGCAGTGCTCCCACAAGCACCCCTGGACATATGCCTATGTGGTACCATTCCAGGTCTCTGGGTATGGCTGCTGTGTGGAGTTGCATGTGCCATAGATACCACACTATCATGGTCGGTGCCTGCTGTATGCTGTTCCTCCGCTAAGGCCATTGGTGTTGAGGGATGTATCGGCAGTATGAATGTGCGCATAGATGGGGTGGACAGCTGTGTACTGTCGACTGGCGGACCAACAACAGACCTTGACAAACCTGCCTGTGCCACTACACATGTGTCATCATGCCCACTATTTGTGGCAGTGACCTCAGGTTCCCTGCTGCACTCATCCAATTCCTCAGCACCTGTGAGAGGAAGACAGGAAACACACTTCACAATCTGTACAGGATGTTAGCGCACATGCACACATGAACACATGCACACATGCACACATGCACACATGAACACATGCACACATGCACACATGAACACATGGACACATGCACACATACACTACTCAGTCAAGTTGAGACACACACACACACACACACACACACACACACACACACACCAACAGCAATATGGAACATATCCATTAGTGGTTGATGGTGCAGTACAGTATCACAAGCCAAAGAGTCCTATCACACGTGTCAGCATGCAGGATGTGTGTTGCTCAACAGCATGCAGTGTGAGTGTGGAGAGTCCTTATTGATAACAGTATACATGTCTTTGATGCATGTGTGTTGTTCAATGATTGGCCACACCCTGGAACACAATGTGTACATGGACACAACATTGCTGTGCAAGTCTGGAATGCTTTCCAATGTCCTGTGCACCATCACTCATAGGTATACATACCATGGCCGGATGCACACAACTGTCAGGTGTATAACAATGAACGCTATGTGTAGTACTGTAGTTACTGTAACTGGATGTAGTGTAGTACCATGAGCCATCATCAGGCAGCATCATGTGGTCAACCAAGGCCACTAATGTATGTCATACTGGCAACTATCTTGCTGTACCTGACTTGCACCACTTTGGCTACATTAACCATTTTACAGCCAGTTGTTACATGGGTATGTAAGGTGTTCAATAGGGAGCATTGCCTCACATGAATGTGTTGTGTGTTGAAGCGTGTCACACTGCCCCATGATAGTCCTCTACCCCCAGGTATAGTATGTGTGCTGTGTTGTTGACATTTGGGATACAGGAGTATGACCTTACAGCAGGTGTCTACATACGCCATGTGTATCAAATTAACACTAACTGCATATGACAAAGTGGTGTATGTTGGGTGCATGTGTATTGACTGACTATACAATGTCAACTACAGTGTACAACAATTGGTTGGGATGCTCTGTGTATTGCATGTGTTTGAGGCGGATACTCATGTTACTGGGACGTGCATAGTCTTACAGAGAACATGCAGAGCATGCATTATGTGTAGGTGTTTTACATGTGTATATGGCCTACAGGTCTCCTATGACATGCACATGTTATATGCTATATTAAATGTAGAACACTCACCAGCATGGGTGTGCTGTCCTGCTATCATACCAGAGGGACCTACAAGGATATGAGACAGTTTGTCAGTATCAATAACTATGGTATTGCTGCTGTGTGTTTGCAATTCCACAATAGTACAAGAGGTGACAGTCACAGGCATACAAATTATGTTCCAAATTATCAGTATTACATGACACCAGGCTCCGCATCTTCTGAATACACAGTACACAGCTGGTAAATGTATGTTCTAACAATTGATCTAACAGTAGTCTACAGATATGCCATGTTACCTGCATGCTCTGTATCTATGTGCTGGGTGACTCCGGCCTCCATGATGACACATGTCTGTTGTACTGCTTGTCCAGGAGCCACCACACTGAGGAGCAGCTCTTCCACTCTGGTGAGGGGGGGATGTGTTGATGCACCACCACCTGTGGCAAGCTGTTGTCTGTGGACATCGGAGGCATGCTGCCAGACATGTCTGATTAAATCACTGCAGTGATGGCGTACCTGCTCATAAGTCCGGTTATGCATGCCTACATCATTCACCCGACGGACAACATCCTGCCACAGTGCAGTGCATCCATGCTGGTCCTGGCTTGATCTGGAAAACAGCAAGTTGTAATGCTGTACCAGGGCATCATAGATGACCTCCTCCTCCTCAGGGGAATAGGCAGGATTCCTGTTGTGAGATATATTCCTGTAAGACAATAAAACAGTCATTGTGAGCATGTCATGTGGCACACTTAACATGCTAAAGTACAGACATCAATGAAATGCCATATATAGCAACCTATTGGCTGTCAGTAGATACACACCTTTCATACCACATAGGACTGCTCAGCCCACAACTGCCTGACAGTGCCTGGCACATACTGTATTCCAAAACATGTTCTGCACAGCAACAAAGTGGAACCAGTATGTAAGACTATACAACAGTACATGGCACACTCTATGTGACACAATGCACCACCTAGCCACAGGGGGTATGCATGAAGCTAATGCATGCAGACATTTGTCATCCATTGAAATGAATGTTAAGTATAGTTTAAGTACTATCAGTACACCATGCTACTTGTTGATAGCAAACCCTTCAGTAACAAATGTGCACATTCATCACTATAGGTGGCATACTGCTATAATACACTACACATGTTGCTAGATATGCACATATATCCTGTGACACACATACCACCAAGGCCATGTTACAGGCATACCCACACACACATCAGACATACCTACAGGACACATAGGTATGCAACCCAGATCAGTTTTACCTGTGTAACATACAGTACTGTGTGTCAGCGCCTACAAAACCTCATGCCTGAGGTTTGTAATGTGTGAGGACTATAGGTAACAAACAAAACAGTGTGTCCAAGCAATGCGGATGTAAACCATACTGTGCTGTTTAAGCCTACAGCTTCAGCTAGTACTACTGTTCATACAGGATTTGTATTCACTAGTGTTACCAATCAATAAGCATACATGTACTGTTTAAGCCTACAATGGCACACTCCGGTCAACACCATGGGACTACGTCACACCATATGTCTTACTGCTTTTCCCACATAGCAATAGCATATGTATCCTTTGCTGGGATTTGAGCTACAACACTACATACCATGATATAAATGGTTTCACACTAGGCTATCACACATATATACAACTTTGACACATTCACCTACACATTCACCATCACACCCAGTCAACCTCACATAGCAAGTAAGGCAACAAGTACATGGGTGTGTGTATCGGGTCCTAGGTAGCTAAAAGGCTATTATCCATAGGACCTATGGAAGCATAGCCATATGGTACCCTGCCCTTCCACACCCATGTAATGTAGGTTCATGTGCCCCTGTCATGCAGAGCCACAGTGGTGACTCCCGGGTTGTGTTTCCTATCTCACACCCACTCATCATGATTATTCATGACAATTGCTAATGAGGACCTTCATTTGCTATTGATAGGTGGTTAGTTCCAGAGTATGGTATGTGTCTGAGATGATAACGTACCACTCCAGCATGTTCTGCTTTTTTCACATTACAGGATTTATATCAGTACAGTGTGTAGCTTGTATGGAGTGTAATCTGTATATATGGAGCATGTCCAACACCTGTGGGTTTGGCATAGCTTTGTATGTTAGGCAGAGGTTGCCTCTGGGTAGACGGTATGTGACACAGTGTAGCTGTGGTTTTGTAGGACAGTCTGCATAGGGCATCTGTTTGAGTCCGGTAATACTCTTTGTGAGGTATGTGGCTGGCATCTACTGTCACTGTGGATGTCTTCTGAGGTACATACGGACAGAGCCAATGTACTCTATGATGGGTGTTATGACTGATGAGTACAGTGGAACACTGACCTCTTATTCCATCGATGACACACCTTTTCTGTTGACATGTGGACCTTACTCAGTTTACATGACTAGTGTGGCACTGTGATTATCAATAGGGACACTACTGTCCACCTGTGTCCCATAGTCTCTCATCACACTTTCGGTGTTGAGTAGACTACCACCTATGTGGTAGGTCATGGGTACAGGGTTTTTAACATGAGGGATGGCAATACATTTACAACACTGAGCTTGGGCGTACATTTGAACATCCATTGGTGTACATATAGATATACATATAGGCACATATACAGTCCACCTTTCATGGTGGGAGTACTAATTATGCAAAGGTTGAGAGGGATGCAGTTATGTAATGATATTGCACAGTCTTGTGCAGAATGCATGGAAGGTAGTCTCAGCCCATGTACCTTTAGCAGGACCCCCTATCTGGAAGACTACAACCTGAGGAATCATATCCACGGCGTTTAAACGCCACATGTCATATGCCAGCACAGTATGCTGTCTTGTTTGCCACACACTACCACCTACATATAAAAATGCACATAACAACCTGCAACAACATATAATTGTCCACCCTTCACAAACAGTTGCAGTATGTCCCTTGCTCTATGCACATGTTCAGATGCTAATTTATCAGACACATACATATCTCTCCATATGTGTGTGCCATACACACACAGGGTCCACACTGTTGTAAGTATGTACACCTCACAGATGATCTGTTGGGCCTTGCTACAACATGGACAGTTGTCACATGTGTGCATACAGTAATAGTACAGGGAGTATATATAGCTGCAAATGATAACACTACTATACTAGCCTGGTACAGCAGTTGCCAATGCTGAGCTACAAATTATGTTACTATCATGCATGTCTTACTCTGTCACATCCAAATTTATATAGGTGTTTGCACTACTCCCCCAAACTGCCATTATATGCAGTACTGTACAGACCATAGATAACATGTTCAGATGTTCGACATATAATGCTGAGATACATATGTCACAGTTATGTCCCACTGCATACAGCTACACACTAATTTGTCCATGGCAGTAGTTATGCATGGCATCACTGCATACTGCTGCCACTTATGCATGTTTCTGAGTATGTACAGTACTATCTATAATCATCTACTACTTGCAGGTAACTACAACTCTGTTGCATACCTGTTACTCACTGTCAGGTCCGTCTGGTTATTAATTAAGTTTTTTTTTTTTCTTAATTAATATATTTAGCTTTTCAAGAAGTAAATATAATGTTTACTTAAGTAAGGCTTCTGTATTCAGTAATATAGTTTGTCAGTAGTTGCTGACATGTGCAATGTAATCTGCTTTTATAGTTATCTGGGCATGTACATGTGATGCCCTCTGCACCAATTGGTGCCCAGCATTTGGTAAATGCATACAGCCTGCTGTGTGGTAATTGCAGTACTCACTGTCATAGCAATCCAATGCTATAAATTGCTTAGGTATGTAGGCGTAGCCCTTTCAGATTTCCAGAGTGGGGCCCATGCTTGTTTGTTGAGGACACTGTTGTGTAAGTCAGAAGGTTGGTATACTTCTTATATCTGAAGCTAGAGGTGTAGACAGTGATGTACATGTTGTACTCAGGCCTGACTGTTGCCACTTGCAGTACAAAGCTATTAGTGTAGAGTTTAACTCACCCCTACAAATGCTTACACAACATTTATGTGACTATGTAGTTTCTTTTCCACTCATATAAGTAACTGCCATACAAACGTAGTTATTGAGAAGTATTCTTTTGGCACATGAACTGTTTGTGAACTGTTATACTGTGAATATCAATGTAGGTACCTCAGGGTTTGTGGTTTTATTGTTAACATTAGCACAGTGTTCACAGGACAACTGGACAATTCCAGTACCGTGTATGCCTACCTACATCCTTGGTAGACCCTAAACACACAAGTGTATTTACAGTGGTGGGGGGGGGGTTGTTGACATACAGAGAGCATTATGTATTATTGTGTGAATATTATCTTTCTGGACTTAAAGGATTGATGTGTACCTGTTGGTGTATCATGGCAGGTGGTCTGTCTGCATAGTTCCCAACTGTGAACCTATCCAGATGGTAGTCAAATGTTACACTGTTATTCATTGTCTGTGCAACCCACAGGTGTTTTCATTACTAGTACAATGGCATTGTTACAGTCAGTTGCTACCAGTACATGGCTACATCCTTTGGTATTTCTGTGTTGTACTCCTACATAAGGGTATGCTTGTGGAAGTCCTATCACAGCTATTTGCAGTGTGTGTAACAGCAGGATAGCTGCTATGCATGTGTGTTTGTGCCTCTGCCAGGCCTATGAACCACTCAGATACATCTCTGCATGGAGTCAGGGATAGGTAGTTAAGTGTGAAGTACACCTTACACAGCATAGAGACAGTAAAAGTATAGAGTTGTGTGAAGAAGTGCATATGGATACGTACTCCTTTTATGAAGTACAAGCAGTGTCTACTGTTATTATTGTCAGTATTCATTGTGTAATACCCCACCTTTCTGACTGACATCAGTACTTTTCAGAGGGATTCAGAGGGACACAGCTTCAATATGTTTCACAATCAGGGACATCCCTGTTAAGTAGTCACAATTGGGTAGTATGGCCTCTGCCCTAATCAGATTTACCACAGTTTGCCCTGCTATGATACTGTGTGGGGGTTTTAAAGTGCCTCTGTAACTTTATTTTCTGCTAGAATGGCTGCTTCTCATATCACACTCATGTAATGTATTTCACAACAATTGCTAGTAAAGATCCACAAAACAAGCTTTGTGTTGTGGCCTTCCTATTTATCCTTTACATTCAGTCATTGAAATGCATGATATATTTATTTGAGCACCAGATTATTGTATACCTGCTGTGGCTTAGTGGTAATTCATGCAGTCTATTGTGTCAATGATCTGGGGTTCAAAACTGGCAGAGGTGTTTTATTTTGCTGCTGAGCAGAACAAGGGCCCTGACACAGAGTGACTAAGGCACTTTTAAGCAGTTGTAAGTGGGTTTGCACGGGTTTGCGTGATGCTTAGCGATGCTTAGCTAAGTGCACACGTGCGCACACTCGCTTAAACCCGCTTACTACTGCTTAAAAGTGCTTACTCCCACTAACCCCCACACTAATTTCTTTGAAAGAAAAGAAAATGGGGAGATATGAAAGTGCTGAAAAAGGGGGCACAAAGAGGGAAAGACAGTAGGAAAACAAGCTCGGGATGTGCAGGACGGGTGTAGGGAAGGTCCATAGCTGCCTATTTCTTTACCAGCAACAGCTGTGCATATGCAATAAATTTGGAGTGAAATTTGAAACCTTCCACCCCTGGGAGAGGGGTGAGGACAACAAAGTATGTTGTACTGCCAATTATAATTATCAGTGTACATGTCCAGTGGACATGTGTGCGAAATGGGCTTCAATGTATGGGGCGTAATTTTTTTGTGGGTACAGATTGCCCTTTTTTTTTTTTTTTTTTTTAGGTGAGAGTGGAAAGTGAGGTAGAGGAAGTAGGTATATTTGGGGAGGTAGGTTGGGGAGGAGAACAGACAAGACAAACAAGATGCATACAGGGGCGGTGTATGACACATGGGGTGGGTGAACACAATTGACGGGGACGAGTGTTTGGAAATCGCAAGCCCATGAGCCCACAGATGGTAACAGTGGAACTGGGATCCCCACCCATGGGCAGTCACCACTGCACCTTCACAGCCCCAAGGGTGGCTGTGCTGGGGGCTGCATAGGATGGCAGGCTCACCCGTGAGATGCACCACTCTCTCCTCGAGCTGGCGTAGGGGATCAGTGACTGAACACTGGATCTTCCTACGCACCACAGCCTGGACCCTTCAAAAAGTGACAGCTGGCCCTTCTCCACCCACGCTTGCCCCATTCCCTGCAGTGCTTCCACCTGAAGGTGGCACAGGACCAATGGAGGAGGGGAGCCCAGGCTGGGCACCGGACCTGCTGGTGCCAGGTGCACTCGCCAGCTGAGGAGGGAAAGGTGGGTCCGCTGGGACCGGCCTTCCCATACGTTCTGTGATTAGGTGTGTTTAATTACAACATAAACAACAGCACTCCAAATTAGTTGTAACAGCATGCAGTAATATTCCCATTAACCCAACACACCAAGGTTCCAACAGCTGAACAGCAAGCATAACACATGCATAAATTGAACAACAGTGGACATTCCAACAGCATGCAGGGATGATTGGTGGCAACAGGCCACCATGATAGTGGTGTTTGAACAGGGCACATGCATCAAAGTGAATGCAGATATTTATAGAACAATAGGACATATGTCCCAACAAATGTTTTGAGATTACACATACCCATTGAGTTGTGGAATTGATTATTTATGCACATACAGTAGGATGTAGAAAGAAACCTCAATTAACATCTTATAAGTACTTTTAGTCTACACTACATTCCTATTGACTGCAGGTGTATATCCCCTACATGGTAAACTTGGCAACATGCATTAGGTTGTGTAATGGGTTTGGCTAGTTCATTATATACCTGACCTATATCTGACATACTAACTGTCCAGGATGCAGATGTTACTGCTACATATTTATTGTTGTATTTATATTTCTTTATCTACATATCTGGATGTGTTCACATGACATTTTCAGTTCACTTTGTACAGAACCCTGCATTTCTTGTAGCACACTCACATTTCTGGGGAACAAATTAACAAGCTACTCCTGTGCCAGATTTACTTATGCATGCCAGCCAGTAACTGACTGTTGAGGACTTTATATATGCTTCACAGCTACTAGCACTTCCATCACCCACTTTAGATGGCACTGCCCAACTGTGTGTTGCCAGCGCTTATTAAAACAGTACTATTTGTATAATGCAAGGGTACAACAACATTTCACAGTAAGTGACACAGACACTCTCCAGGTTTTATACCTTTATTAATTACATTACACACTTTTCCACAGGCTCACTCCTTTATTTGATATTACAGTGCATAAGGAAGACATATTCAAGACATATTATACCTTTATTAAAAGGTTAGAACACTCTTTTTCAGGCTTGCTCACTTATTTTATATGACAGTACCTGCAGTGATATTATTCCGGACATATTTTACCTTTCTTAATGGGTTACTACACTCTTTTTCTGGCTCTCTGACTTATTTCATATAACAGTACATGCAGAGGACTTATTCAGGGCATTTTATGGCTGTATTATTGGACTACAACACTTTCTTTCATGCTCTCTCCCCTATTTTATATAACAACACATGCAGAATAATCACTAACCTGCCTGGTGGCACAGCCTTAGCAGCCTATCTGCATAGGCTTGCTGATTCGCAGCACGGTCACCTGCAGCTGTGAAGTAAATGAAGGGATATTGAGACCTACCTATGCATTATACAGAATCAATTATAATTTCTTACATGCTGCATTCCATGGCTACCTACTCAGTTGTGGGGCATCTTGCATCCCACGGGCCTTTTGCATCCATTGGTTCAGTCGGTCCTGCTTCTGTCTCTTCAGGTCTGCTTGGTGGTGACGGACCTACTCACCAGTCTGAAGAATGCCTTTAACACTGGTGAGGTCATGAGCTAACCGGTTCCAAGCCTCTGCCTTGCACTCCGTCCCTTGGAACTGGCCCTGCAGGAGTCTTGACTCATGACGGTGGACAAGGAGCCAGACCATGTATTTCGACTGCTCGATGCCCCAGTGTTGCACTCGGAAGTGTGTAGACTCTCCAGCACCAGCCATTCTAACTGCAGATGTGAGCTACAATCAGTTATGGCGAGTATTCCCACCTATGGAGCTTAAATATGCCGCATTTCCCGCACTTTTTTGTGATTGGCCATTTTTGAAAATTCTCGGCTGACTGCGGACCTGCTTAGTAATGGTTAATCTACCATTTATGAGTATATGTATGTTAACAGTGGCTGCTTATCCTAAGCTGTCATGGCTTAGTGGTTCAGTACTTTGATTATGGTGCACAGAGTCCTGCGTTCAAACCTTGTCATTGCATTTTATTTTACTACTGTCCAGACAGGCTAGGGGGTGTGGCTGTGTTTAAGCAACTTTGCTCTACGTTGCTCCACGTTGCCCTATGGTGCGCTGGTTGGCGCGGCGCGCACCTCCGCACAAACCGATTGCGCTGGGTAAAGCGCTATTTAGCTATGGGTAACTACATTGCGCTGGGTAAAGTGCTATTTAGCTATGGGCAACTCTATTGCGCTGGGTAAAGCACTGCTTAACTGCGGGCAATTATATATCAGGATCCTTTATAAATATATATTTTGTTCACTGATACATAGGCCATTTCACTGCTTTTTAGTAAAATTGTAATCATATATTTTGGGTATTATTTCATATAACTGATTTAAAACATAAATAGGAAGGGGAGTGGTGGGACTCGAACTGTGAATGCCTCCTCTTTGTGTGAATGCTCTACCATTACACTATTGCTATTTGGCGTAATTTGCATAAACATTCCTTATTATGCTCTTCCATGACGGAATTGCTAACTGCAGCTAAGTAATGGGCACACCCGCGCACACACGCGCACATACGGGCAGCTATTTCGGGAATTAGAAAAAAAAAATATGTTTTCCTTTTTATAACTGTGCTGGGGGTTTACAATGTCAGGGAGTGTGATGTTGGGTACATGGACATTTGAGCGGACTCGCTCTTGTGTGTTTACATTTTGTAATTCGGACACTTGCAGGGGAGTGGACATTTAGACTGCTCGGCAGTCGGACACTCCCCCTGCTTTCCTGCATGGTCCGTGTTAGACTTGCAGTTGGGTCAGCGTGCCCTCATGAATATTCATGGCATGCTGACATCATACCATTCAAATGCAGCCTCCGAGTAAGACTTATTTAGTCTTACACGGAGGATTCGTAAATCCGGGGGTATATTTTCTCTGATCTTTTTTAGGAAATGCTGGAATTGATAACAGTGTTCTTAAGACAGCTTTATAAACATATTCCAAGGCTGGTAAGATAGGAAGGATAGCCACAGAATTGGGCATCTCAACTTCTCTAAGGTCATATACCCTGCCCAGCTCTGAAGTAGTTTAAAACTGCTCCCTAGCAAAAACATCACAACATCTAACAATCATCTGAAGAAAAGTGAACACTTGTTAACTCGGGTTCACCTTTTGAAAAATCAGAGCTGGTGGACATAAAATCATTGCTTAATAAGCAATTTTTTTATTTTCTTCTCAGAGAGACAAAGTAAAATTTCCGTAGTACATTCACATAACTTAATGGTAATATCGAGAAACACACAGAGCTATGCCATAGATGCTTTAATTAATGTAGAAATACTGAAAAATCAAAGTTCTGTACTTTTTTTTTGTCAAAATATAAAAATAACAATAAAGATAGGCCTCTAGTGTCAAGCAACACACATATACACTGCACATGTGAAAAAAATACTGAAAATTTCCTCAGAAACAGTAAAAACAAACATTTTTCAAAGAGGCCAAGTAAACACTGTCACAAGCAGACATTCTTACAGAAATTACTGTAAACACCAACATAATAAGATAGTAAGATAAGCAGTCAGATTCAATACACTCTACATGGGACATTTTCACTGTGTGTGTGTCGTGGTGAGATGTCATTGTTCTGGATTCAGTAAGTGGCTGTACAGGGTGTGTAGAGCCATGCAAAAAAGGTTGCTTGCTAATTACAGCATAAGCAGCTGAACTGCATGCTAATCAACCAATCCAATTTGGAGAAGTTATTCAACAAGCTATAAAGCAACCATGTAGAGTCAGTGCTCCCTGTGAATTCTAAAACCTATTAGAATCCAACCATGGAAAGGAGTCTACAGAGAAACAATGTTAGGGGCTGCTGTTGCTTTAATTTACATGTATGTGTAACAGGCTGAAGTCTACACTGCTGCTGTTGCTAATAGACCACAGGCAAGAAGGAGAAGAGTTTTCAGATCCCATTTAACTTATCACAATCTGCTTGACATGGAAATTGTAGAGTGCTACAGGGTGGGAAGAGACACACTGCAGAAACTCCGCAACCTCTGTCGTCCTCAACTCAGAGCCAGGGCAAACCAAGGGTAACCCATACCAGTGGAGACTAAGGTATATGTATCACTTAGAATTTTATCTACAGGAATCTTTCAGAGACCAACAAGTGTCATGTTGGGGTTGTCACAGGCAACAGCATCCAGGGTCCTCCATCAATTCCTGAATGCTTTGCTGCAACATGCCAGAGACCACATATATTTTCCCCGTACTCCTGAGGACAGGGCCACAAATATGCAAGAGTTCTGCCTTGTAGCATACTACCCTGAAGTATTGGGTGACATAGATTGTACACATATAGAAATTAAGGTACCACCTAGGAAACAGAGAAGGTTCTACATAAATAGGAAGAGCTTCCACTCTATTAAATAGTCATGTGTAATGCCAAAGGAATCATCTTGAATGTGTGTGCTGGCAACCCAGGCAATTACCACAACACACATATCTGGCACACCTGCCAACTGTATCAGATGTTCACTAGGGGGGATATCCCACAGAGTCATTTACTGGGAGATCCAGGTTATGCACTGGAACTGTGGCTGATGACGCCCATCAGAAATGCATACACACCCGCTGAAGAACACTATAGTGAGGCACACGTTCAAACTAGAAATATCATAGAGCATGTGTTTGGGCTGCTGAATTCACGGTTACAGTGCCTAGATACATTTGGGGGCAACTCTGCAGTGCAATACATGTCCATGTACTTAAATATCCAGTCTGTGCCATGTTACACAACATCATCCTGAGAAAGCAGCTTCAGCAGGATCAACAAGGGGAAGAGGCACACATCTCACTACCAATGGCAAGGTCACCACGGTCACACACATGTGAGGAGTCAAAGGGGGAACCAGCAGCTGCTGTGGGTGAAGGCAGATGTAAGCATGCTTAATATGCCATCACATTAGCTAAGAGGCAATGCATAACACTCACCACCTAAGAGGCTAAAATCTTCATCCTGCATGCATACATGTAGTAACATTGATGTCAGGCAACAATCACAATCTTGACCTATGGCTGGTGTAATCCTAGAATCATACAGATTCAGCCCTCAACTAAAACTATTGCAACTGCTAGATTTACAAGGTAAGTGTTGAACCTGGAGTGTATTGTTTAATAATACAAATGAATGGCATATCCTTGCATGTTGTTACTTGGTAATGTAAGCAAGTAAGAGGTGGGTGATTTGTACAGAAAAGACTTTAACATGTGATAGCAGAGACTTATGTGACTTTATGCATCCTCTGTCAAGTAGTAGGCCTCTGGCATCAAAGATTCACACGGTCTTACCTCTCAAAAGTACTGATGGTCACAAAATGTCCTCAGTTTAGCATCATACTTTTGGACTGGAAAATCAGAGAGAAGTTAGGAAGTAATGAGAGCATTTCAGATTCAGACTTTAAGGCCCTTACAAGATCATTAATACTGATGCAAAAATATTTGATTCTATCAACTGTCTAGCTTTCTAAGACCAAAATATGTCAAAGGAGCAATTTGCAAAACAACATCACAAACACAGATACAGTAAGCACTAAGTCAGCTATACACCCTGAGCATCAGACACAAATGTTATGTACCCCTGAAATAAGGATGTGGCACAGTTATCATCACCTTAACAGGGTATTGTAGGGGTGGAGGGTGCAGGAAGCCTAGGCTGGCACAAAAGATTGATGAGTGTGTGTGAGTAAGAAAGAGAAGCAGTACTTAGATAAAGTAACAAATGGCCAGTGAGAAAAAATGAACTTTAAGCTTCATGGCTGAACCATGTAACTGTTGTGTGTGTGTCTGTATGGATTCTCCAGGTGAAGATGGTGTGGAGTGCCTGCATGAACACAGCCAAACTCTGTGCTAGTTCTAAGTCTTGGTATGTCGGACAGGCGTGATCTGTGCATGGTAGAGGTGGCAGTTCATCATTGTCATACCTGACTATGAGAAATGGCTCTGCCAGGAGTTGCACTGGTATGTCTATGCTCACAGTCAGATGCACTGCTGCAACCTGAATGTGACTGATGTCTGCTGGATGAGTTCCCCTCAATAGGACACCCAGGACCATGACCCCATGGCCTGCCATGTCTGGGTGTGGACACCTCAGCCACCGATGGAGCAGTAGAAGTAGTGCCACTATAGAAACATGATCGGGCATGGCCACATCAACTAACAGCAGATGATGTGTCGGACCTATGCCCATGAGGACTCCATCCCCCTCCCAGCAGATGTTCCATAATAGACATCACCCATTCCAATGTGCCATTCATCTGATCCATTAAATTGGCAACATGGTGGAGACAGCCACATGTGTCATCCTATGCCACATCCACAACCCTAAGCATTTCTCTGGAGGACCTTTGGAAACATGTCTGTGCCTCCATGATGGCCCTAAACATACATCGAGTGGCACAGGAAGACACACCTGGATCAGATGTTGGATGGACAGCAGGCCTCCTCCGAGCACCCCTAACAACTCTTCTGTGTGGCACCTCACCCACACTTTGGCTATGGCCAGAGTCAACAAGAACTGAACCAAGATTAACCACACTTCCATAATTGATTGTCTCACCCTCCACCTGTCCAATATCTGAGGGCTCAGTAGAATGGGTAACCGTAGGCCTACTGGCTGTGTCCAATAGAATTATAAGGAATGGATGAATGTCAATCGCAGTATCATATTCAACCTCTGCACACCCTGGCTGTGTCTCTTTCCGGCTGCCTACATCATCAGAGTCTGCCAATACTCTGACATCAGGTGGTAAGAGTCCTACACTTCCATTGTCAGGATCACCTGTGATAATAAGCGACAAACATAGGATAAAAATTAATAGCTACACAACTATAGTCAAATGTATGCTAACAAACTAACAGTGGTGCCACTGCCACAGACAGTACAGCAATAAACATAACAGTCCTGACACCCATATCACACATATAGACAAAATATATAAATTATTTGAACCGCTTGCTACTACTGACAAAAAAAAAATATTTGGCTTACCATGTGCAGCTGATGCTATGCTTTCCATGGATGCTGATCCTTGAAGAAGTTAAGCAAAAAGTAACAACATCTTCACAATTAACAATAACAGTGTGGGTTAAACATTTTTAACCTTTATATGTCTATTAGTGATACTTTTAACAAGACCTTGGATGAGAAGTCCATCCTAAGCCTTTGTGTAATCAATCAGAATGTGTTGTATTGTTCTTGTAGCAATCTACAACTCTCCCCCAAACACATTTATTGTTAAATAGAACTTAACGTATTTCTGTCAATATTTTATTATACAAGAGTATTTGACAAATGAGATATATAAGCCCACCTCCAAATTCCTACTGGGACATACTTGTTCTCCCTGAAAGACTGATGTCAAGGACTTGCTGTTCTGTACTTTCCTGTGACCTGTCTGGGTCCCTGACAGTGGACAGGAACTCTTCATTTGCTGTTACTGGTGACTCTGTAGCAGGCACCCACCATGGTATTCATCTGATCACAGGCAACTGCAACTGATCTCCTCTATGCAAATGAAATAATGTCAGTGGGCCTATAGCACTCCTAATCATATATCCTACATTCATGTCATCAACTATCTGCTGGCAAATCTGCAACCTGCCTGACATATCTGAATGTCACTCAAGCAGAAAGGCACCATGTCACCTAAAAGCTTCCACAATTACTTGATTCTCAGGGTCACTGAAGGGTGTTTTTTGGGGATTGGGACACCTGGGTGCCATAGTCCTAGGTGACCTAAAGCACAACAGAAGGATAATACACATAAGTCTCACATAACGAAAAGTCCTGTTTCCAGATAACACATTACAGGTAGCATTTCACTATTACCTACTGGAGAAACAAAAAACAGTCAAGATGCTGAAATATAAAAAAAGAATTGTGTGGTTGTAAGATATTACATTTACACACAAAGCAAGGTTGGATGCAAAACAAGGAGAGTAGCAATAGCAATATATCCGTGTTTGTGCCTAAACAGAAATGCAACTTTACTCCCCCACCCCCAAAAGAACAGGCAAATGACATATTGTTCCTAACAAACCATCAGTGAAATGATAAAACTGCTATCAAATGAACTGTCCCTGAAGCATGTCTACAGATTTAATACAGAACATTCCATTTTAAACTATTGACAATCATGTGTACATGTGGGCAGCACTCCCTTAGAGGTGTGTATGTTCCATTCTTGAGGGCTAATACTCGTGTGCCATAGAGAATACAGGACATTTACCATTTCACAGAAATAACAATGGAAGACTGTACACAGAAAAACAGTTGTAAAGTAGCAGTTGTGATGACAGGTAATAAGGCTGTGCATTTGAGAAAGTGAAATGTCCTGACAAACATGCCCATGCCATCAGTACATTTCTAAGTAATGTGTAGAGATAAAAGTAGCATCTGCTAATGCAAATGTATATTAACAGATTTTTCTTAATGATATTTCAGCATATGCAGCATATATCTAAAAAATGCAAGCATACATTATCAAGGTCACTAGTCTTCTGTTCAGATATATCCCAAATAATATCCTCATCCATGTTATCCACATAAACGAGTCTCTTCACCTTCAGGTTTCCTAGCTGTACTGTTCTCTTTTTATGGTGTGGATTTAGGGGATGTGAGCATGGTGAAGATGCAAATGAAGTGTGAACTCATTAGAATTGCTGAATCCCAATTACTTGGCTCTGTCTAGCAGGTGTAAACATAGTGCAGGCACTCCCTCAATGTTTGTTGCTAATGGATTGCAACTGTAAAGGATTACTGGTAGTGAGAAGGAAAACACAACAGCAATCCAGACTGTCCTATCTCCGGTGGGTGTGTCAGCCAGGTTAGACTTACAAAATGTAGAAGTAATTGGATCAAGGTTTTAAATGTAAGTAAGCAGCACACATTTCACAGTTTCTGTTTACTAACATCCAACCCCCCCTTTCATTTCTTGACAACTGCATATGATTGCCATTTAATATTCTCACACATTTTAAGGACAGCGATACAGAATGCATTACATACTGTATGTCTCAGATTACTTCTCAAATAAGACAAGAATGATTAACAAACACAAAGAGATGAGACAGAGCTGCATTTTTGCAAGCAGTATTCATAAATAGTTGTATGACCACTCAGTGCACTACATTTGAAATTAATACATGTACAGACAACTGTCATATGTTTTGTTAGTACTGTGGATGATGTTGCAGTTTGTTGTATGTAGAACGATTTCAATTCCCTGTTGGAAAGCGATTTGACTGGCTGTTTGTGTGGCAAAGAGAGATAAGACACCCTTACTAGGTTCTGAATGTTCATTGACATGAGAGTTCAAACCCTGACTGGTGTGAAAATATTTCATGTGTACCAACAAATACTTTGTAGCATTTATTTGACAGATTACTTTTCTTCATTTCAACTAATTAGATCACAATCATAAATCCAGTCTACAATGTCTTTTAACTATTTTTATCATAAAATCCTTGGATCATAGCTTGTAAGTTAACAATATACTCTGAAATGTTTGCTGAGACTGTTGGATGTTTTGACTTGAACACCAGTATACGTTAGCTGGTCCTCAAAATCTCCAATTGCTCCTTCTTTTTAGCATTTCAGGATAATATTTTCTGTAAACTTTAACAACTATATAAACCAATTTGCTATTACACATCAGGCTGTTGTCACTCATGTTCACAGAATGTTGTTAAAGGAACATTTGACACTATAACTAAGAAAAATTCAAGTATCCATTATTCCATATCAAATGTTCACCTTTGCACACTTTATAGATATTTTACTCTACCTTTTGAAATGAGCATGGATATTTCTGTGTTCTAACTGGTTGTATATTGGTACCCTTAGTCATATCATTATCAACAATTAGACAGTGATAGCTCATTAGGATTTAAAAATGTACACTCTGATTGGTTATCCCAACTTGCATGCTCATTGTAAACTGAGCATATACAAATAGAAAAAAGTCCAGTTGCCTGGACTGTCTTCTATTAATATATGGTATGGAAGTCAATGCCTGATATCATAAACCATATTATTCTAGCAGCTTTCTAAGTTTATAGAACCAGCATTTTCAATACAGACCACTGTCCCCCTTATTTATGGCTTTGCAGTTTTCTTAAGCTAAGAGTTCGAGAGTTATATACAGACAGAAGAGGAAATACAAGAAAAATCAGGTACATTATGCAACACTAAAGAAACATACCTGATTTTCCTTGTATTTTTGCCGTCTCTCTCATACTTCTAAACTGTCCTAATTTCAATTTTTTTAAAGCAATGGAGATCTTCCTTTCTCAGTTGCTTACTTTCTAAAGCAGTGATGGACTGTGTAAGAGTGGGAACTTAAGTCACATACACATGCGCAGTACATTAACAAAGACAAGAATGTGGAAGTAATGTGGAAGAACACCATGGCACCATTATACAGACTTTAACAAAAGTAAGTAACATCTTTCTTAAATGATGTCATTGTATAATAGCAATAACTGACTAGTGGGTGTGGGTATATTGAAGATTTACCCACTGTTGCCTTTGTTTAATCACTTGGGATTCACCCTTAATAGAAACTGCACTCTCCAAAGCTAAGAATACAGCATCCATGGGACCAGATGACATCCCAGGCTGCATACTACATGAACTACAAAATGAGCTGGCACCTCACCTAAGTGTCATGTTTAATCATAGCTTCACCTCAGGCTTCGTGCCCACTGAGTGTTGCACAGCTACAGTTATCCCACTCCACAAGGGGGGATCCACCTTGGATCCCAGGAACTACTGTCCCATCAGTCTGATGAGTCTGATCTGCAAGAGCATGGAATGCATTAGTATGAAACTTATAAACAAAGACATTGGCAACCTTCAAACACTGGACCCCACCCAGTTAGAGTTCGTGAAGGGCTGATCTTGTCTCCTGAACCTGATTGACTTCTTCAAATCAGTCTTCAGAGCTGTGGACGAGGGTAAGGTGGTCCAAACAGCCTATCTGGACCTTGCCAAGGCCTTCAACACCATCCCCCACTCTGGAATCACAGATAAACTTACTAAGCTGGGCATAAATCCCTATGTCACTCGTTGGGTTGCCAACTGGCTTACTGACAGAATCCAGACTGGAAAAGTAGCCGACTCCAAATCCAGCTCCAGACAAGTGACAAGCAGAGTACCTCAGGGTTCAGTCCTGGGACTGCTTTTGTTTGGCATCTACTTCTCTGAAGTACAGGCCAACACTAAGGGACTATGGCAGATGACTGCAAACTGGGAGCAATTACTGAATTCCCAAATTATGTGGATATTCTACAAAATGGCCTTATAGAAACAGGTGCTTGGTGCCAGAGCCATGGACTCAAGCTTAATGCCAAGAAATGTATATTATCCCCTTTGGGAAAAAACAAGTACCCATGAATTACCACAGAGGTGGCAGTACACTAAACACCGAAAGTGCGATGAGAGGCTTAGGGACACAGGTGGACAGTGTTCTCACCTTCGATAACCACATCGCCATAACAGTCAGGAAAATCACACCTCTTCACTAAGGGCTTTTCATCCAGAAAAAAGGAGGTCATTGTCACACTGTACTCATCCCTCATTAGACCCATTATAGAGTACAACACCCTATTTGGTATGTACCTCTCAAGACATCTGCAACAGCTGGAAAGGTTGCAGAAATACCTCACTAAAAGAATCACAGGCCTAAAGCAGATGCCCTATGCTGACCATCTAAAAAAACTCCAGCTATACTCTGTCACACATCGTCTACTCAGAGGCTATCTCTGCTTAACATACAAGGCCATGTCAAACCCTGAGCTGTTGGACATGATCCACTTAAATAAATCCCAATCCCTCAGAGCCACATGCTCCAGGGATCTAAACCTTGTCATCACAATGAACAAAACATGCTGGAGGGATATGTTCCTGACCCAGAGACTTCCCATACTCTGGAATAGACTTCCCATACATGTCAAGCAGAGTGCCTCCTTGGCCCACTTCAAAAGGAACCTTGACGATTGGATGGGAGATAGGAAATTCACCCCAGGGATCATGTCAGTCACCCTGCTAAACAGGGGTCCAGGGAAGTAAATATTTTGGGAAGAAATATCCAGAGAATTGTTATGGCTAGGCTTGTATAGACCCTTGGGCCAATAGCCTAGTACCAACCTATGAACCTAAGAACCTATGATCAAACCATACCATCTGTAGATAAATCTTCAATATCCCACACCCAGCCATCGCTTATTGCTAAAATAATGCATTGGCTTGTATCTCTTCCATCAATCAGTGTGGAAAAATTATGTTAAAAATGGAAGTAACGATTAGAGTTTCTAGGTTCTAACAAAATAGGTCTCTACAACCTTGTAAGTGCAAAAAATATATATACTGACCTGGTAACCTTTTGTCAGCAAATGAAAAAAGTGCCATTCTTTGTCACTGTTATGTTAACTGAACTAATGGCAACTTATTTTGTGTTTGTGTGTGTATCATTTAGGAAAAGGGACAAAAAAAACTAGCAACACTTTCATATAGCAGAATATAGATGTTCATCATATATCAAGTAAAAGAAATTTCATCAGATACTTTAATTCGCTTATACAGTACACACAGCCTCACTTGTCTGTCCTTTGTCTTCTATATGAATCATAATACAAAACAGCAGCTTGTTGAAATGCATGATTTATAAAACAATACTGCATAGCCTAACACAAGAATAATAATTTCATGTGAAGCACCCTGTAACCTATTTTATCTACATTACCGTTTCATTTATGACCATCACCTTAATCATTCTATTTCTGAAAATCTGAAATCTAATGAATCATCTTTCAGGATTCACAAATAATCATAAATGCTTAAGTAATTCTAAAAGCATTTACTGTACACAATGCCTGTAAATCAGTAACGCCATGCATAGCTGTGAAAGATATGAAAATGCATTTGAATAATATACATTTTCTCTCAAATTATTTTTGCTTAATGCAGTACATCTTAGTGTATACAGATGCTTAAAATTTTCATCAACTTGATATTACCTCATGGCAAGCAATATCACTCATCATGGAGTGCCTAGTATCATACAGCTTCTTAAAATGTAAATGACTGCTACTGCAATTAAGTTACTCACCCTGTATTCCTACTCCCCGACATACATGACAAAAGTAATCAAAATCAGCAATATGAGGTCAGTAGATATGACAACAAGGGAATGGACATTTGTATTCTAATAGATCATGGTTGCAGTCAACTAAGCTATTCGGGTTACATCCTGCTTAGGATATGGCCAATAGCTAGCAATCAAAGCATCAGGGGAACCTTAAACATGCCCTATCTGCCAGTGGACCAAACAGAGCCATATTAAAAAGCAGTTTGGGTACCCGAAGCTTTAGAACGTCCTTGAAGAAAGAAGAAGGGAGTCCATATCTCTGAAAGAAAACGTGAGGGAATGAAAATGCAATATTTTATGTAATAATATACACAAGGGAATATATATTGATACTCTGGTGATATATCAAAAACAAAACACAAGGAATGGAGGCAGGGGAGAACTACAACTACAGTGATCTATTAGACCGTCTACTGTTACAGTAAGTTTACTTACATAACTGTACTATGTTTATCATTAGATCACTTGCAGTGTCAGCAGTATTAATAGTATTATTATTTTATTGTTATGATTATATATATTAATATAATAAATATTATTATATTAATATTAATAGTATTAATTAGTTTAATCGTACTTTGCCTTAGGAATAGGGTCCATTCCCATCATGGTATTAGAACCCAAAAGACTTGAAGAAATTAAAATCAGCACTACAAAAGTTAGCACACTTATCTTTGGTGCAGAAGGCTCTGGGTTCTATTCCCACACTATGTAGACTGGTTGTTGACACTGCAGTGCAGTATAAATTGGGTGCTACACTTCTGAGTGTGCTGTCCTTTGGATGAGATTTAAACTGAGGCCACATCTGCCTGAGTTGATGGTAGCCCTGGAAAATATAAATGATCCCAAGGCACCTATTAAAAATAGTAGAAGTTCTTGATTCCCTGGCCAAATTTTTGCTAATAGTATAAATACAACCTTGGGTCTCTGCTGAAAACAGGCTACTAGTTTAGTGTGACTAACATAGTTAAATAATAAATAAATAAATATATGAAGGAGGAAGACATTCAATAATCCAGGAACTTTATGTTTTATATTATCTGGTTAACCTGCTATGATGTCATGTGAACTTTTATGCCAATGTATTTTTTATCTGATTATATTATTGTTTTTTATTTCCTATCTTTCTTATGTAACCATTTATGCCTTTTTGTAAAAGTGTACAACTGATGGAGCTTTTCTCCCCGGGCCTCTACTGAAAATGGACGTATATCCAGTTGGACTAGCCCGGTCAACAAATGTAAAATAAAATAAATAAATAAAGGAACCTCTTGTGAATGGTCCTAGGACAGCTTTTTCTAGACCTACAAAGGAATACAGTTTGCTATGTTTTTTTGATAGCATGTACAGAGGACAGCACTGTTGACTCTGGAGACTTGTAGAGTCCACCCCTTTCCAAAAAGCCATAGAAAAAGCCATGTCCATAATACAGTGGGCCCCAACCTGACATAAAAGTGGCATGTTATGGTGGGAATGGCAAAAAAATAGCATGAGATAACCGTCTAGAAATTGAATACTTTAACACTGGTTATTCTTTCTTCTTCTTTTCATAGTCAGCAAATAATCTGATTGGTTCTTAAATAAATAGTAGGCTAGCTACCCTTTTGGACCATTTTAAGCCAAACTAATTTGCCTTAGGGAGAATCAAACCCGGTATCTTTTGCCTATGAGGTAGATACCTTTACCGTTACACTAACACACAACATAAAATGCCCAGATGGATTTTTTTCTGTCTAAGTAGTATATAAAGGTACTTCAGCCTTGTTTTAGGCTCTGGAAAATACATAGGGAGATTAGTAAAGTGGCTCAAGGTAAAGTTTGAAACCACTTTAGGCATAAAAGAAGGATTTGTTCTCAAAAATACCCTGCCTTTTGGAAAATGAATTATAGTTGACTCACCATAAGAGCTTGTAACTCAGATATTCAGAGCAATGAGCAGCATAGTTTTCCTAGTCAAGAACCTAAAATCAGCTTGACAAACTGGTTTAAATGGAAGTGTTAGTTTTTTAAGCACAAACTTAAGATAGCATGGAGAAGCCACCTGTTTTCTAGGCAGACAAATATGTAAAGTCCCTTTCAAAAACTGCTTCACTTGAGGACAGGTAGAGAGGGTGAGATTTAATGGCAGATGAGCAGAAATGGACAAAAAAATAATCTGGACAGATAAGTAAGAAAGGATGGAAGATAATTATTCATACAAATAATCTAGAACCAATGGCATCTGGGCCTTACATTGGTCCTGGTTCTTACGATTGTACCAACTAGAACATCTATCTCAGTTGCACATATTTGATTTTCCATTAACAGGATTTTCAGCCTCTTTAGTAACTGATACACATTTACAGAAAAAGTGCCTAAAGAGTGCCAAAACTCTATCATCCAGGCAGTCAGCTGAAGTGTTTTCAGGTTCGGGTGCGTCGACTAACCCACCTTGTAAGATCATATCTAGTCAGTGAAGAAACTAATTGCCCTTGGCCAATTTTAAAAGAAGAGAGAATCATTACTGCCTAGGCCAGAAGAAAGTCAACACCACTATCTATGGAGAGTCATTTTGGATCCTTAGAAGAACCCTTAGAATCAGAGGAAAAGGCAAAAAACCACCCATAGGAATGAAAAGGCAACTGTCTGTTTTGAAAGAAGACAAACATATCTATTTGAAGGCTTCATTATAGTTGGATCAATTCCTTGAAGATTTCCATTCAAAAAGGTCTGTTCTTGTCCTGCTTAGCTTGTCAGCAACAATGTTTTCTCTGACAGAATATATGAGACCTGAAAAGTCAAAATGAGCTGTGTTGCTACCTCCCAGGTCATCATGGTATGTCTGTAAAAAGAACATGCCACTCAGTTGGGATGCTGTAAAAAAAACAAAAAAAATCCTATCTCTCTACTTGTTTCCCACCTTTCTATAACCAGTAGAGTCCAGTTTTGAGATTTTGCTGAATTCTGGGCTGTTTTGTAGTTTTTGTGTTGCCCAGACCTTACTAAGATAGAAGGAAGCTTCTCTGTTCATCAGTAAGAGTGGTGAGCTTTCAGCAGCCTATCTCCTATGTGGAGGAGTGATTTAATCTCAGAATCTGTAGTTTTATTGGCCATTTTGGGCTATTTCTATCCCTTTCATCTTTCTGTTTAAAAACTCGTGTTTGTGTGGCTTTGCCCATCACGCAGCGCTGCTTAACTAGGGTTAAGCTATTCCTGGTGCCAAAAAGTCTGGTCTTCAAATTCCCCTTAGAACTAGCCAGTTTTCTAGTTCTAGCACTCAAAACTGTTTCATTGTGCTCAGCACTTGTTCAAAACTCATTGCAAGCACTAAATGTTGTTGTTGTGTCTTTCGGCTTTTCCCGGTTAGGGGTCACCACAGCGGAACTCCGGTTCGCTAATGATTGGCAGTAGATTTTTACATGCCGAGTTGCTGGCCCTGATGCACAACCTTCAATGAAGGTATGCCCATTCATGCATGTCTCCACACAGAAGACGCTCTAGCTGAGAATCGAACAGGATAACGTCTTACTGTGAGGCGATAACGCTACTGCAGCACCACCACCGCAGTCTATTGCAAGCACTAAATAATCTACAAATTACTACAGCACTCAACCTTCCTCACTTGTCAAAGAGAAAAACATTTTTTTAGTACTTAAATTAATAAGGACCTCTCCAGGTATGTCTAAGTGTCAGCTTCTGGTGTTTTCCCCTGTCCACCTGATGAACCTGAGCATCTTGGGACAATGTAGAAATTGCTTCATGTACAATGACAACCCTCTGCTCCTACCACCCAACACTGCAACCTGTGACAGATGCACTTATAGAGCAAAAGTGGAAGCCAAGCTCTCTCCAGCCAAGACTGGACTAGACAGTCAAGAGGAGAAGGTAAACACCTGCACCACACCACATTCAATACATAGTCTGTCAAAATCCACACCACCTAAACCCACACATGGAAACACAAAACACACACCTACATACAAGGAGGCTCTCAATAAAAGTCTGCCCAAGCAACAGAGACCTGCAAAGCTGAAACACAAACAACCACCACCCCCCAACACTACCCAAATGACACATAGCCCACAAAATCGGTGTGCCACTCAACCTCAGCCCATAAGGCAAAACAACATACCCAACATACTAGTCATAAACAACTCTATAGTCAGGCACACTGATGTCCCACTCACCAGGCTAAACAAGGAGAAAGTTATGTCAGCTGCCTGTCGGGTGCCAGGATCCGCCACATAATGCATGTACTCAGGTCACTCTACAACAAGTACAAATATGACTCTGTCATTGTCCATGTTGGTGTGAATGACCTGAGATGTACCTCCCTGGACTACATGAAAAGAGACATGGAGGAGCTCTTGGATCATGTAGCCCAGGCAGGTATGACCTGAGCCCTGAGCAACATACTGCCATCGCTCAGAATGATAGCACAGTACAAGGATAAAATGATTGACTTCAACAATTGGCTAAGCTTCTGGTGCCATTCTATGGGGATCCAGTGTCTGTCTGCCTGGGACAACATAAGTTCATAGGTTCATAGGTTCATACTAGGCTATTTGCCCTGGGGTATTTATATAAGCCTAGCCCGATTGTGTTTGGCTTACGCCACCCCTTGATTTGAGTATACTGTGCCCTTTTTAAAGTTTAGTTTACTGTGCCTCTGTCTAATAGTGACACGGAAGTAATCCCCAGGACAAACCTACGATCCCCCATCCACTCATCAAGATTCTTCTTGAAGAGAGTCAGTGAGGTGCTCTGCCTAACATGAATTGGAATTCTATTCCAGAGTGAAGGGAGCCTCTGGGTTATGAATCTGTCCCTCCAGCATGTTCTATTTATTTCTGTGCTGAGGTTCAAGTCCCTTGAGCGCGTGACTCTAAGGGATTTAGATTTACTGAGGTGGAGCATGTCCATTAATTCTGGGTTGGACATAGCTTTATATGTCAGGCATAGATCGCCTCAAGTAGGCGGTATGCAACTGAGTAGAGCTGGAGTTTTTAACCGAGCAGCATATGGCATCTGTTTGAGTCCCTTGATCCTCCTGGTGAGGTACTTTTGGGGTCTTTCTAATTGCTGCAGGTGTCGGGTAAGGTACATCCCAAAGGGGGCATTGTTTTCTATGATGGGCCTGATGAGGGATGAATAAAGGGGCACGATTACCTCTCTTGATCTAGATGTGAATCCTTTCATGATGAGGTGGGCTATGTAGAAGGTCTTTCTAACCACTTTGGCAATGTGGTTGTCAAAGGCGAGATTGCTATCAACTTGGGTCCCCAGATCCCTAATTACTTTCTCTGTACTTAATGGATTACCACCTATGTGGTAATTTGTGGGCACATTGTTTTTGTCAAAGGGTATGACTATACACTTTTTGGCATTTAGCTTTAGACCATGGCTCTGGCACCAGTTATCCGTCTCTGCAAGACCTTTTTGAAGGATGTTTGTGTCAGCTGGAGAGTCAATTATGGTGCCCAGTTTGCAGTCATCTGCGAACTTGGTGAGCCATAGTCCTCCCACGTTGGCCTGTACCTCAGAAAAGTAAATACCGAACAAGAGAGGTCCCAGGACAGAACCTTGTGGGATGCCACTTGTGACCGGTTTCGAGTCTGACATGGCTCCAGCAACTCTGACTCTGTGGGTTCTGTCTTTGAGCCAGTTTGTGACCCATCTTGTGACATAGGGGTTTATATTCAGGCTGGATAGCTTATCTATGATGCCCGAGTGGGGTATTGTGTCAAATGCCTTTGCGAGGTCCAGATAGGCTGTGTGGACTACCTTCCCTTCATCTATGGCCTTGGTGACTGTTACGAAGAAGTTGACCAGGTTCAAAAGGCAGGATCTGCCCTTGACGAAGCCAAATTGGGTAGGATCTAGTGTCTGTAGGTCCCCAATGTCTTTGTTTATGAGTTCCATGATGATCCTCTCCATAGCATTGCAGACTAGGCTAGTCAGGCTTATGGGGCGATAGTTTCCAGGGTCCGCAGAGGATCCACCTTTGTGGAGTGGGACCACTGTTGCTGTACGCCATTCTTTGGGCACATATCCTGTAGTGAGGCTGAGAATGTGCAGCAGTTTTACTTGAGGGATTAGTTCTTCTTGGAGTTCATGTAGGACGCAACCCAGGACGCCATCTGGTCCCATGGAAGCAGTGTTTTTTTTGCTTTGGAGAGGGCGGCATTCACCTGAGCATCAGAGATGTTTGGAAGGCTGCACTCTGCCGGGATAGATACTTGCTCTTTTGGGGGGGTGGCGGTGGAGAAGTTTGCACTGAACCTGTCTGCCAGGATATTGGCAATGTCTGTGGGTTCAGTGTATTTTTTGTCATTTAGAATCGACTCAGAACAAGTCTGGGAGTTGCATCCCAGGTTCCTAACATAACTGAAAAAAGCCTTATGATTGTCTTTAGTGTTCTGTGCAATTTTTCTCTCGAAGCTGGCCTTGGAGGATTTTATGAGGGATCATAATTTTTTTCTAGTACTGATCACAGATGCCTTCCCTTTTAGGGATTTTGCTCTATCATGTAGTAGCTTCCTCCTTCTGTTGTACAGTTTATTTATGGCTGGGGTCCACCAGACTGGACGCCTGCCTTTGGATGATTGGGTCTTGATTTTGTTTGGGATAGCATGATCCATGCATTCCTGGAGATGTCCGCAGAATGCATTTATATAGGATTCTGCAGTTTGGGCCGTAGTTTCCACTGGCCCTGGGGCCTTGAAGGATTCCACTTCGGTTTTGAGAAGTGTGAAGTTCGCTTTTGAGAAGTTTTTCACTGTGGTTTTCTGGGCTGGGGGTGGGGTCGGATGTGGATATCCAGTGAAATTAATTTATGGTCTGATCTTACCAATGAGGGATATACTTCTGGTATGGAGCATAGAGTCTCCATGTTGGTAATGATCAGGTCTAGTATGTTTTCCCCTCTTGTGGGAGTGGTGACTAGTTGTTCCATAGCATTTGAGTTTATAAATTTCAGGAACCTTTGGGCTAAGGTGCTGGGGCTTGAGTAATGCTCCCAGTCTATGTTTGGGTAGTTGAAGTCGCCCAATATAATGGTGTTTGGAGAGATCTTCATGTTCTCCAATGGTTTCAGGAAAGCCGAGTGGGATTCCTGACTTTGAGAGGGTGGTCTGTAGGATGCTATAAACTGAAAAGCAGTCTTTCCCACTGTCAGTTGCACATGGATGGTCTCCGATACTTCGTGCAATGCTACTAACCTGGAGGTGTGGATATCCTTGATAAATATGGAAACTCCCCCTCCTTTTGTGGTTCGGTCCGGGTTTTGGGGCCGAAAAGCATGATATGAGGTATAACCTGGTAGTGCTGGGGTGCTCTCTGGAGCCTTGAACCAGGTTTCTGTCACTGCACAGATATCGATGTTCTCCATACTGAGGAGAGCTTCGAGTGCATGCATCTTGAGGTTAAGACTTCTGGCATTTAGCAGCATTACCCTTAGTTTCTTGTTCCTTGTGCTGTCTATGGAGGTGGGTTTGACTTTTGAGCCTTGCCTAAAAAAGGCACTATGGGGGTGGCAAGAGCCTTTGCCAATATCCGAAAGCCCAGGGGTGACAGGTGCAAGCCGTCCCTAGCAAAGCAACGTGGCTTGTCGAGCATGTCATCCCAGGCTGACAGACACTGGATCCCCTTTGAATGACACCAAAATTTTAGCCAGTTGTTAAAATCGATCATTTTGTCTTTATACTGTGGCATCATTCTAGGTGAGGGTAAGATGCTGCTCAAGGTCAGGGTCATACTGGCCTGGGCTACATGATCAGAGAGCTCCTCTATGTCTTTTTTCATGTAGTCGAGGGAGGTACGTCTCAGGTCATTCACGCCAGCATGTACAATGACTGAGTCATATTTGTATTTGCTTTGAAGTGACCTGAGTGTTTGCATTATGTGTCAGATCCTAGCGCCTGACAGGCAGCTCACTGTGACCTTCTCTTTATTCAGCCTGGTGAGCGGGACGTCAGTGTGTCTGACAATAGAGTCACCTATTACAAGAGTATCAGGTGTGTTATTCAGCCTTAAGGGCTGTGACTGCTTGGCACACTGACTTTGTGTGCTATGTGTTGTATGTGTTTCATTTTGGGGTAGCATTTGCTTGGATGTCTGCTTTGGAGGTCTCTGTTGCTTAGGTAGATTTTTATTTAGAGCCTCCGAGTATGTTTTTGTGTTTTTATGTGTTTGGTTCGCTGTTGTGGTGGGACTATGTGATAGTGGAATTGTGTTGTGTGAGGTTGCCTTCTCCTCCTGACTGGTTACACCAGTTTTGATATGAGAGAGCTCAGCCTCCAGTTTGGCTATATGGTTGCAACTCTCACATATATTTGAACCTGTTTGGAGGAGGAGAGGGTTGTCCGTGTACATGAGACAGTTGTAACAATGCCTCAAAATTCCCAGATTCATCAGCTGGACTGGAGAGGAAACCATTGACTGACCTTTGGACATGCTAGAGTAATATAGGGAACTGAATTAAAATGGACCAATAGGGGACAAGGTAATCGTAGAGAGTATAAGAGTAAGTAGTGCTTATGGTTTATTAGTGCTAACTTGTAAGATTACTTATTTGGACCAGTGAGGGGCCTTAGAATGAGAATATGGTGTTTAATTTGAGAGATAGAGAAGTTCTAAGGGAAAAAGTGAAGAGCAGACTTTGTGGAGCCAGGAATAGTTTAAACCCAATTAGGCGGCGCTGCCCGATGTTGCGAAGAGGGTTTTAAGAGAGGGAGATCAAGGAGTTTGGAATTGACCCAAAATGGCCAATAAAACTACAGTTTCAAGGCAGTAACCACTCCCACAGGGGCAGGCAGGCTGCTCAATGTTTATCACTGCCACTGATGAACACAGAGACTTCCCTTTAGCCCAAGCAAACAATGGCCTCCAAGAAACTTACAAACAGTTCAGAACAGCAAATCTGTAACTGAACTTTTTTAAATCTCAGAAAAGTGGGAAAAAGCAAGATTTTTTTGTTTTTTTGTTTTTTTTAAGGAAAGCAGATCAACAGACTACAATGCTTTGCCAAAGATGGCCTGCACTTGTCACCCCTGGGATTCCGGATACTGGCCAAGGCTCTTGTCACCCCTATATTATTTTTTTTAGGCAAGAATCAAATGACAAACTCACCACTGTAGCAGGTACAAGCAAGCAAAATCTGAGGG
Organism: Protopterus annectens; assembly: GCF_019279795.1. Lineage (NCBI taxonomy): Eukaryota > Metazoa > Chordata > Ceratodontiformes > Protopteridae > Protopterus > Protopterus annectens. The sequence goes on along the minus strand of NC_056732.1, from coordinate 1,155,097,709 downwards.
TAATGCTACTCAATGCTAGAAGTCTAAACCTTAAAATGCACTCCAATGCCAAGTTTTCATGATATAAAAAAATGAGACCACAATAAATCATCTCAAAACTTTTCCCACATTTAATGTGACCTACAACCTGTAGATTTCAATTGAAAAACAAACAAATATGTTATGGAAAATACATAAAAAATAAAAAATGTACAATAAGCTGGTTGCCTAAGTGTGCACACCCTTAAACTGATACTTTTCTGAAGCACCTTTTGATTTAATTACAGCATTCAGTCTTCTTGGGTACACATCTGCCATCAATTAAAGAGACTCTAATTAACCTCAAATAAAGTTCAGCTGTCCTAGTAGGATTTTTTTGACAATTACTCAGTTGCCTGCTACAGCAAAAGCCATGGTTCACAGAAAGCTTGCAAAGTATCAAAGGGATCTCATTGTTGAAAGGTATCAGTCAGGAGAAGGGTACAAAAGAATTTCCACAGCAATGGATATACCATGGAACACAGTAAAGACTGTCATCAAAAAGTGAAGAAAATGTGGGACAGCAGTGACATTGCAAAGAACTGGATTTCCCTCCAAAACTGATGAAAAGACAAGAAAAAAATGGTCAGGGAGGCTGCCAAGAGACCTTCAGCAACACTGAAGGAGCTGCAGGAATTTCTGGCAAGTAGTGGTTGTGTAGTACACGTGACAACAATCTCCCATATTCTCCATATGTTTGGACTATGAGGTATGGTTGCAAGACGGAAGCCTTTTCTTACACAGAAAAACA